>NC_080579.1:55294918-55595969 GCF_029962835.1 Magnolia sinica
TTTGAGACAGTAGCAATGATTTAACAGGTATTTTATCAAACACCTTCTAAGCAACATAAAAAATCAAGAAAAAAGGGTGTTGGTTTCATATACATACCTTCCTTGCCACCAACCACACTTCTTTAACTCATTTCATCAAACACTTGGTGAGTAACATCAATATCAAAGTAACCAAGTCACTAAACTGGTTCGATCTGAGTTCGATTTGAGCTAGGTTCGATCCGAGTCGAGTCGAGCTGGGCTAGCTCGAACTCATTTTCAATCTCGAAAAATCAGCTCAAACTCAGCTTCAAACCGAGTCGAATTGAGCTTTTTCGAGTCGAGTCGAGCGAGCTAACCGAGCTAACTGAGCTAGCTCAGTTTGTGTACACCTCTAGAGTAGTGAACATGGTGGGGACCAAACCACAACGTAAGATCAAGCCCAGTACTTCCCAACTATTAGAAGCTCAGAACCACATGTGCTTCCAATTTTTATTGGAAGTCGAGACATCTGTGATCATGCCCCCTCCTGTCCCCTTCCAAGTAGAGAGGTAGTACCAGCCTATATGAAAATGGTTGGGCTTCAACTGGTAAATGTGGAGGAATTCATTAACAGTAAGCTCGGGTTGCTCAAGCTCAGACCAAAGGATGGAGCAGTTGATCAATGCCTTCCATACATTGAGGATCAGCTGCCCCAAGGCCAACTCCAGACGAGCAAGCACCCGTCTTACTATATTTTATAGAGGGAGCCTCAGGTCGCACTGAAGGGCGACCTGGAAAATGGCAACTGCTCCCTCTAGAGGATGAGTAGGAACCTCGTTCGACGATGGCACTCAAAGGATTACTGACTTTGGTATATGGTATCCCAACCTAGTACGAGCTAAGTGTGTTTCCTTGAGAGTCGATCTCACGGGACCTCTCTCCTCTTCCTCATCCTCCCCTTCAGGGGATTTATCTAACTCCCCTTCAACAGGCAGATCGCGTTCTGCCCTAACCGGTCATTTTGCCAGGGACCTCTCCAACACTCGCGACGATTGTGATGCCTGGAAATCGGCATCGCCCATCATCAACAATGGCGACGGTGGGTTCGACATCGGAAAAAGACTACTCGCCCCATTATCGCCACCGGAGCCCCCCTCGCACGAACTTAGCGATTTCGACAAGGCAATAAAAAAGAAAGGAAAGAAGGGAGGGGGTAAGTTGACGAGCAAAGCTCACCGGAGGGAGAATCTTGCCCTATCACTGGTGGTTTCACAAGGGCTGCTCACCAGAAATCGCCTCTATTAGCAGTGACTAAGAGTGAGAGTGAAAAGGGGGAAGATGCAAACGGACTTCAGAATTTGTTAGGGTTTTCTTATATAGAGGAGCCACATGGTAGCGTTTAAATGCTCCCATTGATGGGAAGCCGGATGGCTCCCCCTCGACTACCCTGTGTTTACATGTGGCGCGACCCCGCTTGTTGCTCCACCCCGTTACCGAGAAACGACCACATGTCGCTCTCTCATTAGTCTAATACTGAAAAGGTGGCCTGACAAGTCATATAGCCTCGAGCCATGACACGCCACCTTGACTACACCATACATGATTACTAACACACCTCGACTCCCGTGCTGGCTACCATACTCAGCATTTATGGTGGAATAGTCCAACTTAGGAACTTCAGACCTACTTTTCAAGTCAATGCTACTGACACGAAAGTAGGGGGCTTACTGTTATGGGAAGAATGTGTCGATCCATGAGAGAAGGTCGAACCAGCAACCAGCACGAACAAATGGGCCAAGCTACTCGAAGTATAATTAAGGGCAGAGCCAGGACAACCATAGGTCAGCACAATCATAGGTCGGCATGACCTTCAACAGGCTTCCCAGAAGAACAGTTTAATAGGGTTGTCAAGCCCGGCAAAGGAAGATAAGGGTACTGAAGTTAATGATCACAAGGACATCACATGCATGCTTTGTCAATAATATCATCAGAACGACATCAAACTTCTAATAGCTCTGCTAAAGTACCCCTGAGATGTTGTTACCCATGGAGTCTGACCTTACCCATAGGTCGAACGATGTTATTGGCTTTCGACTAACGTCCAACCTTATCCAGGGAAACGACCTGAAGATCTTTCCGAGGATCGTGAAGGGATAAGTTCAAAATCCCGAAGATCTCGGGAAGATCTCTAACATGATAGGAGTTCTAATTTAACATGTACCTGCCAAATAGAAAAGATCACTTGACGGTGTGATCTTCCCTCTAGTATAAATAGGGAACCCTCAATGGTGAAAGGTACACAGACTTTTACACATTTAGACCTTTTCTACAAAGACTCGGATCCTTGATTTGGCATCGGAGGGTCCTCTGCATTAGCTAAGGTCTTCCTTGTTTATTTTATGTGTAGGTAACTAAGGGTCTAAGAAAGGTCTACTGGAAAACTACATTAACACTGTTTTGAAGAGAAATTTCCACACTGATTTGAAGCCGGCACTTAACAACCTCTCAACCTGAGAATTCTCCAAATTCATGGTAAATGCATCAAAACCAATGTACATCTTCCTCCATTTCATGTTTCAATACACTTATAATAACAACCATTTTGATCTCTCTCTCTCTCTCTCTCTCTCTCTCCACTTTATCTCATCATTCCCCGTGGTTCTTAGCTTCTTATCTCTCCTTCTTGTGGTGGGGTGTGGTGATGAAGGAGGTGAAGAAGTTGGGCATGTTAGTTGGATCCATGGTTGCAGTTTCCATGTCCCAATATCTAAGGCTGGTGATCTTCGCTTCTCGTAGCGTGCTTGAATAGTGAGCTCTCTCTCTCTCTCTCTCTCTCTCTCTCTCTCTCTCTCTCTCTCTCTCTCTCTCTCTCTCTCTCTCTGAATTGGTGGGTTCGAGCTTAGGCTCCGGTTGGGCCCTGCATATGTATTGCGGGCCAAGTTTGGGGTTGCACTAGTGTGGCCCATCACAGGCCTAGGTTAGGTATGGGCATAGTTTGAGTAATATGAACCAGGCTTGGACAGAGGTTGGCCCGACCCTAACTCAAGCCGTTGACAGCCCTACTTCTACATTAAACCTCCATTCATATATCATATAGTCTCATCACCTCCCATCCAAATGCCAACAGACGTTGAAATAGGACCACTCAACCTCCATCTAAACATCTCAACATTTGAGATTCAACAATACTACAAAACACCAGGCAACTAGTCCTCAATGTTGAAGCACAGGGCACGGCTTTGGTGGATCCCTGGATACACCAAGGTGGGTGGGATTCCTGAGTATGGGGCCCACTTTGATGTATGTAGCTTACATCCACGCTGCCCAACCTTTTTTAAAGCTCTTTTAGGGTATTATCCTAAAAATGTAGATTCAAATCTTATGTGGACCACACAACATGAAACGGTGGTAATTGAATCCTCACCATTAAAAACTTCTTGGAGGCAACTAAAATGTTTATTTGCCATTCAACCTTTTCATAAGGTCATAAAGACCTACATGAAGGGCCTACACTAATATCAACTTGATTCAAAACTTTCGTGGCTCACAACAAGTTTTTAACGGTCAACCATCACTATTTGATTTTTTACCACTGTAAACTCCACCTTTTACCCAACGTCTTTTGTAAACGCTCTCAAACTTTACTTCTGAGACTAAACCAATTATGTACGGACACACTATTTGACGACGAAAATACCCTTACTTTATGAGATATACTCAAAACTATGCTTGCATTGTCCGTGGTGGCACCGTGGATATCACGGTGGCATTGTCCAATACCAGAAAAGGGCCAAAGGCCATAGCTAAATACCTATGGCAATGGATTATAACCGTAACCATTGAAAGCATAGCCATTGCGCGCTTGCATTCACGGTGACACCATGCAACGCTGTCTTGTCCACGATGGCACTATGGATATCATAGTGGCACCGTCCAACACTAGAAAAAAGGTCAAAGGCTGTAGCTAAATACCTATCACTACGGATTATAACCATAGCCATTGTTTCATTAAATTCCTAGCCATTTGTTCTATGGCTACAGATATAGACCTAGCCATCAATTCTGTATTGAAAAGGATATTTAATTATCGATAATTGAGCGAGCCTAACATGAAATTGAATGAGCTAACATGAAATTGAGCAGCCTAACATGAAATTGAATGAGATAACATGAAATTGAGCAGCCTAACATGAAATTCAACGAGCCTAACATGCCTAACATGAAATTCAACGATCTTAACGTGAAATTCAATGATCTTAACATGAAATTCAACAAACCTAGCATGAAATTCAACGAGCCTCAAAGGAAATTGAGCGAGGCAAATATGAAATTCAACGAGCCTCAAGAGAAATTGAGCGAGGCTACAATGAAATTCAACGAGCCTCAAGGAAAATTAAGTGAGGCAAACATGAAATTCAGCGAGGCTAACATGAAATTCAACAAGCCTCAAAAGATACATTGCTTGATTTCGTAATAATCTTCGATCCAATCTATACTATTAGTTATCTTATCTTATAGGAAATAGGGCTGCAACTTGGCTTCAGTTTGACCTGAACCCTACTGAGCCAACATTAGTTTAGGTTGAGTTGTGTAGTCATTGTGTTCGGTTAGAGTTGAAACCCATTGAGCATCACAGGAAATTAAGCAAGGCTAACATGAAATTGAGCGAGGCAAACATGAAATTGATTGAGGCAAACATGAAATTAATTGAGGCAAACATGAAATTAAGCGAGGCAAGCTAGAAATTGAGCGAGGCAAATTGGAAAATGAGCAAGGCAAACTAGAAATTAAGCAAGGCAAACTAGAAATTGAGGAAGACAACATTTGCAGATTGTAAATTTTCATTCAGTATAACTTGCACAAGGTATATCAAACACTGTATATAATACACTCACAAAAATTCTCTCTTCCTCCCATGCTTACGACAAGTATCATTTACAAGTTATAGACAAACAATCATACGCAAACTAGAAATTTAAAGAGAAAAGCATGAAAATTCAGCGACGGAAACTGGAATTCAAGTGAGGGAAGTATGAAAACTGAGCGAGGCAAACTAGAAATTGAGCGAGGGAAAGTGGAAATTCAGCGAGGGAAACTGGAAATTGAGCGAGGGAAGGTGCGAGGCAAACTAGAAATTGAGCAAGGGAAACATGAAATTGAGTAAGGCAAACTAGAAATTAAGCGAGGCAAGCTAGAAATTGAACGAGGCAACCTAGAAATTCAGTGACACAAACTAGAAACTGAGCGAGGAAAACTAGAAATTGAGCGAGGCAAACTAAAAATTGAGTGAGACAAACTAAAAATTGAGCGAGGCAAACATGAAATTGAGCGAGGGAAACATGAAATTGAGCGAGACAAACTAGAAATTCAACGAGGGAAACATAAAATCGAGTGAGGGAAGTTAGAATTTGAGCGAGGAAAACTAGAATTTGAGCAAGGCAAAACTAGGAAATGAGCAAGGTAAACTAGAAATTGAGCAAGGGAAGCATGAAAATTCAGCAAGGGTAAATTGAAAATTCAGCAAGGGAAATATGAAATCTAAAAAGGCGAGCTTAAGAAGTCATAGAGGGGGGGTGAATAGGACTATGCCAAATAATCGAATAAAATGCTGAATAAGTAGATAAATCAGAAATCTCAATCGTACTAGTATTGAAACATTGATTCAAACTGATTCGTAGGATAACCTTCACCTAAACAAGTTCAGGTAGGACAACCTTATTTCACGAATGTGATAAGAATTAAAATTTCAAACTGAGCAAGAGTAAATAAAAAAACTAACTATTACAAAGATTCACCACTTTAACATAAAAGAAATTACAATCATTCACCACAAAAGTAATAAAAATATTCACCAAAACACCAAGAATTATAATGGTCCGGTGTGTCAACAACTGTTCTCAAATAGCCACACCTACTCCACTCTCAAGATTACTAACAATGTAATCTCAGCTTTCACTATGAATAAGGTTTTCATAAGGTCACCTTAAAACCTGATACGGTTGTGATTTTATCGGGCTATCACAAACAAAGAAACCCCTCACTAAGATTTTCTAGCTATCTTAGAAAAACTAAATACAAAATGTAAATGTATACTTCACTGTAGAAGAAGATGTAGTCGTAGAACCGCTTTTCCTAAATGACGAATGTTCAATGTTCAGTCTGATAGAAAATGTTAGGTTTTTATTGATTTTAATTAAATTTAAACCAAAGGCTATTTATATTAATTCCTTTAAATCTCAAAAAGAATCTGAACAGTTTTAGTTGTTAGACTTCGAGCTGAGGAACGCTCGACTGGTTGAAGAGGGTCCTTCGACTAGTCGAGGAATCCACTCGACTAGTCGAAGGTGCAACAAAAATTCTATTTCACTTCGACCAGAACTAGGACTGGTCAAGAAATTCCTAGACTAGTCGAGCCACAACTTAGGTTGGTCGAAACTCAACCAAATATAAGTATAAAAACTCAAATTTAAATATGTTTTGAAAGCACCTAAACCTAAGGTCTTTTTAGAGTTTATAATACTTGTATGGACTGAACTTTTTTGCTTTAAAGTATCTTAGAGACTTGAACATCTCTAAGGAGCTTGATCTTCTACTAGAACTTTAGTAGATCGAGCTTAGTCTTCGAGTAGAGCTTGAGCTTAACTTTCAACTTGAGCTTGACTTGAACTTCAACTTGAGTTTGACTTGAACTTCAACATGAGCTTGACAAGAACTTTAACTGGAGCTTGACTAGAACTTTAATCTTGAGCTAACTTGAAGATCATTTGCTAAGATGAAATTTGATAAATAAGGTGTAAAATGTGCTTTAAATAAAATAGCACTAACAAAATCGAGTGATGGAAGTTGGAATTTGAGCGAGGCAAACTGGAATTTGAGTGAGGCAAAACTAGGAATTGAGCAAGGCAAACTAGAAATTGAGCGAGGGAAGCATGAAAATTCAGTGGAGCAAACTAGAAATTCACCTAGGGAAACATGAAATCGAGCAAGGGAAGTTGGAATTTGAGCGAGGCAAATTGGAATTTGAAAGGCAAAACTAGGAATTGAGCAAGGCAAACTAGAAGTTGAGCGAGGGAAGCATGAAAATTGAGCGAGGCAAACTAGAAATTCAGCGAGGCAAATTAAAAATTGAGTGAGGCAAACCAAAAATTGAGTGAGGCAAACTAGCAATTGAGCAAGGGAAACATAAAAATTCAACGAGGCAAACTAGAAATTCAGCGAGGCAATCTTAAAATTGAGGGAGGCAAACTAGGAATTCAATGAGATAAATTAGAAATTAGAAATTGATAGAGAGAAGCATGAAAATTCAGCGAGGCAAACTAGAAATTGAGCGAGGCAAGCTAGAAATTGAGCGAGGCAAGCTAAAAATTAAGCGAGGCAAGCTGAAAATCGAGTGAGGTAAATTAGAAATTCAACATAGCAAACTACAAATTCAGCGAGGCAAACTACAAATTAACTGAGGTAAACTGAAAATTAAGCGAGGCAACATAGAAATTGAGCGAGGCAAACTAGAAATTGAGCAAGAGAAACATAAAATTGAGCGAGGCAAACTAGAAATCGAGCAAGGTAAACTGAAAATTAAGCGAGGTAAACTGAAAATTCAGTGAGGCAAATAGAAATTGAGCGAGGCAAACTGAAAATTCAGCGAGGCAACCTAGAAATTCAGCGAGGCAAATAT
Organism: Magnolia sinica; assembly: GCF_029962835.1. Taxonomy (NCBI): domain Eukaryota; kingdom Viridiplantae; phylum Streptophyta; class Magnoliopsida; order Magnoliales; family Magnoliaceae; genus Magnolia; species Magnolia sinica. The sequence goes on from NC_080579.1 coordinate 55,302,555, forward strand.
GAAATATACCTGTGGTGCGTGCTTTCTTTGGTGGAGGCACCATTTTCAGAAAATCCAGAAAATGCTCTTGTATAAAGGGGGTGTGATCTAATGCAGGGGTATTTCCATCCAAATAAAGGGTTTTTACAAAAGTGGAGAGGATGGTGCAATCCAAGGCAGGGGTATTTTCGTCTAGAGAAAGGGTTTTTTATGGAAATGAAGGGAAGCAAACTGGTTACAGAGAATGGGTTTGAAAAGTAAAAGTATTTTTGTCTAGGAAAGAGTCAGAAATTTAGTCTAGGAAAGTAAGCTTGGGAGGGTTCAGAAAAGACGCTAAGTAAAAGCATGCGTTTACAATGGTCAACTTCTCCCACTATTTGCTATGGTATGGTATGGTCCAACTAAGATTTGAATCTACTTCAGTTTTGAGATCGTACCCTAAAATGAGTTGTCAAGACTGTTGGTGGGATAAATGTAAGGAACATACATCAAAGTGGCCCCCATAATCAGGGATCCCACTTAGCTCGGTGGATCGAGGAATCTACGGGAGCTGCTCCCTCAGCACATCAAATTAGACCTAATCCCACTGTTTAAACACACCCTTAGGGCCCATTTGGACAGGGGGATTGAAAGGGAATAGGTCATAATGGGGTGAATTGCATAGAAACTGAGGTTCTTAAATGCAAGTCAGTGGATTGTCTCTAATCCCACAGTATTAAATGATCCAGCGTCCAATAGATGGGTCTATTGGATGGCCGAGCATATCCAGGGATACCACGTTTGCAGTCTGTTTAGCCGGGCATGGGATTGCACCCCATGCATTCCAACGGCTAGTGTGTTTGGCACGTTCACACTTGTTGAGAAATGTAGTGGCCCCACAATATTCGGTGTGGTGCCAGGAAAAGGATTGGCTACTCCCCCTGACGCCAGCCAATGGATAGTGGTTGGTGCTCCGTGGGCCCCACCATGATGTCTGTGTCTCATCCACGCCGTCCATATATTTTTACAGATCATTTTACGATATGAGACCAAAAATGAGGTATATCCCAATCTTCTATTGACCACATTATAAGAAATAGTGTTGAATGAGCGTCGACCATTAAAAAACATTTTAGGGCCATGAAAGTTTTGGATCAAGATAATTTTTGTTTTTCCCTTCATCTGGGCCTTTACGACCTATTCAACATATTGGATGTCAAATAAATAGTATAGTGGGCCTTATGAGGATTTTAACGATGGATATCCAAGCTGCTATTGTTTTCATGTGGTGTGGTCCACCTGAGATTTATATACCTCTAATTTTTGGGATTAAGTCATAAAATAATCTGTAAAAGTGGATGAACAGAATGGATGAAACACATACATCATGGTGGACTAGTTTTTCTATGAAACATGGTACAGAGTCTATGGACTAGCAAGGTCCATGGACTAGTTATTTTAATTCAATTCAATACTAGATAATATAGACTAAAGCCAGCTTGAAGCATACCCTTAGTTTTGAAATTTTAGACACAATATATGCCTCTAGAATCAACATTCAAGGTAAAATGTGTCTTAACATAATCCAAGAAAATACTATGGAGAAAAAGAAGATTTAACAGAATCCAAGAAAATACTATGGAGAAAAAGAATATTTGATAGAATCCATAACAATTTTATAGAGATATTTATTGATTAAGAGATTTCATCAGCAATTTTCAAAAACTATTAACAAATAATTTCAAGCCCTCAATATCTGTGAGCACCCCATTCAGAAAATTTTGGTAAGCTTCTTTCAAACTTCCATCAAATTCTGGTAAGCTTCTTTTGAGAACTATTTATCTGGAACTCCACTAGGAACTTCCCAAAAGAATTTTAGAAAACTCCGCTAAGAAATATTTATCTGAATGGAACTAGTAAACTGCAAATAGTTTCATTCACCTTCTAAAGTTGAATGTATAGCATATCAATAGTAGTCATACAATATGCTAGTGGAATTAAGAAGAAAACAATATGAGCACCAAGGTTCTAGTTATCATCTAACATAAATGCATTAATTTGAACCAATTGTAACATGAATTATGAAAATGGAACTCTTCACATCTCTCAAACTCAGCTTCGATTTTTCTTGGTCAACATTTGACTAAAGACAAGAAGACATGAAGATACACCTATTTAGGTCAGTTTCCATTGCATAAGAAAATTTTCAGTTCTCCTTCTTATACCATCCATTGATTTTACAGATTCTAAGACAGACCAACATAATGCCAAATTTTTGCATTGATAAAAGGTTAATAAAGAACCTCCAATCATAATGGAAAAAGATCTTTTATGTTCCTTTTTTCAACAAAACTTTTCCATTCATCCAAAACAAAGTTGTTGATGACAAGGAAAGACATGAATAACAGCACCTTATTTTAAAAGAATCAGAACGGTAAAAGATCTGAAGCATCAACATAATTAAATAAAAGGAAAGATTGGGTCCTAAAGGATCAATCTTGCAATGAAAAAGAAAAATAAATTAAACAACTAGTGCTTTGTGCTTTTCATAAATTGCATATCAAGATCTAAAAATGCCTCCAACGCAACAAATTCTAGTCACATCTTTATTCACATCTATATGAAATACATCTCTCCTGTTGGAATGGCCCCCATGGCTTTGATAATGCTTGATTAAGATTTGAAAATATCAGAGCATTTTCCTCTCTCATCAATCAGAAGTTAATATGAGAAAACAAATTGTCAAAGGGCAAATGTATTTTTTTTTTTAAATGTTCACAGAACTATAACCCTGATGAAGAAGAAAGACCGGTCTTAATACGACTAGGCTTATCATACGGCCATTGAAGAGAGTGGTATATTGCTCTTTGGTGTTACTTGATCTGCAATCATTTCATTAAAAAATGAGCAACAACTAATTGCAATAAATGTGCTCAGAGTCATAGGATGCATAAATGATAATAATATATTAAAACACAGTGTTAAGAAGATGATTTGAGCACAGACAACAAAATATGAGAAGCCACCAAAATCCATAACAAGAACAAAAACACATAACTGTAGAAGGTTATTGATTACCTTTGGAGTCATCAAAGAAACCCATATACAGACAAATTGCTAGATTGTTAACTAATGTCACTCAACCCGCTGGAATGGTGAAACAAGAAGAACTAAGGAATCAAGTGTCCAAAACTCATTAAAATGAACACTAGAATATGAGGACAAAATAAATAAGCAATCTTGCTCTTCCAGGGATAACAGGTTTTGAACGACATGACACATGCACATTGGAGGTCAAGTTATTTGTTGGAAAAGATGAAAATAATGTGTCCAGGCTCAGATTACAAATAACACCTAGAAATCTCATATTTTGATTAATAACTGTCACTGCTAATTAGCACACCATATATTCAAATAGTGAAGGTCAAATCTAACTCAATGGTGCAACCAGGGTAAACTAGAATTGGCAATTTTTCCTGTTCAAACTCATGAGAAGTGAGAACTGTCCAGTTAAATGGTTGACCATTTGCATATGATGACTGGATGGATTTGCCTGAACAGGTTGGTCCCAATACCATACTGACAGAACAACTTGTTTCATAAAAATCTATTCCAATAAAGGAAATATAAAAAAAAAATTCATTCGATAGCAGAGTGCATAACATCTTCATCATTCAATAATCATTCCAATGTCCATTTTTCTGTGAAACATGGTACAGATTCGTCTACAATAATCTTTTATCAGTTTCAGCCATGATTAGAAAATGCTATGAATGAGACAGGAAAAAAGTAACATAGATAATATGGACCATACTAGACATCTTTATCTAATCCAAGGGCAGAGATCAATGACCAGGCTGCCAGTAACCAATAGATTTCCAAAAAATTACTTATAGCATTAGGTATACAAGATCATTGTAGTTGAAGTAGTATGAAGGAATCCAACTATGTATATATATTTTGGAATCGAACAGTGTTAGATGAACTGTGTATAGATATTGGAATCCAACAATCAGAGAGGACCCCTGAGTTGGAAATGGAAGCAATAGGTCAGTTGGAAATGAACACCGTTAGATATCAGATTAACTCAAAACCCTCAAAATCCAGTTTTACCCATTTTCTTAGTACCTCATGAACAGTAGAAATCAGATTTCACAAAACCCCCAAAATCCGGAAACCATGAGAAAAGTAATTTCAGAAAATCCAACACATCAATTGAATACAGCGTCTTTGAAGCTCAGACAGTCATTGTAACATTTTGAAAAAATCCGTACAAAGACCCGAGTATCACCTCAGGTAGAAATAACTAAGGACCAAATCCTTTAGAAATTAGATGAAAATTTATTAAGTGTTAAACTAAATAATCAGTGGAATTAGCTTGAACCACTTTTTATACGAACTATAAGACCCAAAACTATTAGGATCACCTACTTAACATTACCTTAAGACCTAGGAGCAATCTCAAAATCCAGTTGTTCTCGAGAGCACATTGAAACTCCGTATTGGATTGGACCGCGCGTCGAAAGTCTGATTACCATAAAACTATACGGTTATGACCTCCTTATTGGGCTTGACAACCATGGCGGGAATCAAGTCCAAATAGTATCCAGAAATGCACAACTAGAACATGGAGCGAAGTGTGTGAGGAATGTGAATATCTTTAAAAAATGAACTCAAACTTAAGTAATTTGGGTCGTTCACTTACAGGCCAAATTTAAGGTTTCAGACCATCAGATTCTGACCTAACTACACTCTTGTATCAGGAAAATTTTCCTACACATGTCAGTGTACTTGTGGCCCTGATCGAGTGACGAAAGCCATTGAACTAAAACTGGTCCTCCAAGGTCGATCTACAAATCCGATTAGACCAAAATCATAACCTGACATAAATCCAATATCAGAGAACTTTTTTCAGACCATATGCAGGTAATAGACGTCCAGATGAGCTCCATTGGCCCGAAACAGATGCCCATTGGCCATAACCTAAGTATACCATAGCCTTGGGGCCATTGACATCACTTCTGGGCCTATATAAGACCCTAAACCCACCCCTCTCTCATTTTATACGAATTTTCTAAAACACTAGGAGAGAGAAGAGAGAAAAGAGGAGGAAAAAGTGAGGAGAAGAGAGAGAGAGAGAGAGAGAGAGAGAGAGAGAGAGATAGTTGCTAGGATTCATTCCCACCACTCCACGTGCCAAATCATCTCTCCCTTGTTGCTACACTATTGAATCCGAATCCATTTTTGAGTAAGAAATCCTAACCTTGATCTATTTTAGGAATCCAAATAGAGGAAATAGTGAAATAGCCAACCTATTTCACAATTTAGGTAGCCTTTATGCTGTAAACAAAAGCGTAGTGTACGAACCAAGTTCGTAATCGTCGTATCGGCGAAAGGTACGAACTATAAACATTTAGGTTATGGTTTTCAAGGCTTTTAATGTCAGCAATGATTTATGTCTGACTTGATTGCTGCCATATGATCTTAGTTACGACGCTTTCGATATATCATGTATGTGTAAACTAGGTTGTATACTAAAATGCATTCCATGTGTTTGCTGAAATGTTTGAATGAATAAGAAATTATGATTTATGCTTCCCATGAGTATTAATATAGAATTCATATTTGTTGTACGTATGACAACTCCTTGGTGAAAGGATTTGCCATAATATATGTTATCATTAATTTATTATATGTATGTTGAAATGTGTAGTCTAAGTATTTGATAAAATGTCTGAATGAGAAAATGTTTGTTAAAATGTATTTAATGAGGGCATTGAGATGGGATTCTCAATTTCCTTATCTTATAGTTACAGTTTCCTTCATGTAACCTATCTTGTTACTACGTGATTTATGTATAAAATGCATATGTATAATAACATGTTCTATGTGTTTGATAAAATGTCTGAATGAGATATTATTTGATGAACTGTATTTAATAAGAGTGTTGAGATAGGATTCTCAACTACCTTATCTAGATGTACAATTTCCTTCATGTAGTCTTAACTTCAACTAGGAAATTTATGTATAAAAATGCATATGTATAATAACATGTTCTATGTGTTTGATAAAATGTCTGAATGAGATATTATTTGATGAATTGTATTTAATAAGGGTGTTGAGATATGATTCTCAACTACCTTATCTAGATGTACAATTTCCTTCATGTAGTCTTAACTTCAACTATGTGATTTATATATAAAAATGCATATGTATAATAACATGTTCTATGTGTTTAATAAAATGTCTGAATGAAAAATTGCTTAATAAATTGTATTTAATAAGGGTGTTGAGATATGATTCTCAACTACCTTATCAATATTTATAATTCCATTCATGTAATCTAAATTGCTACTACGTGATTTATGGATGAAATGTATATGCATAATGACATGTTCAATGTGTTTGTTAAAATGCTCAAATGGGATTTATATTTGAATTTTTTGTTAAATGCTTTCAGGACTATCACTTGTGAATACCTATTGTATTTGAGTATGATTGAGACTAGTACATAGTCCAGGTAACCGGTAACAATTCTTATTAAGTGGTGGAACCAGTCTCGCAACATTTGATGCGTTCGGTGAATCCGAGTCGTACGATGATTGTCGACAGTGGTTAGGCCACGTAGAGTGTTTATGCACTCCATGTCGACTAATTCAGCGTACGCTTGTACCAGTCAAACTTGTCTAATAAACCGATTGACTTATTGTGTGTTTACCATGTATGGACGCTATTGCTTGAATCTAAGGTACTACTTACCAATATAAAGTTCGTTTAACCATGTTACCACGATCCGCTAAGACTCATGAGCCGGGCATGGTGGTATGGGACACCATGGTCGAGTTGTCGGCCTACGCTAGCATGACGAGCCTCCCCGTAGTGACCAGTGAGCAACCCAAACTCGTGAGCCGAATACAGTGGTATGTGACACTGTATTCGAGTTATCGGCCTACACCGGCATAGCCTTACTGTGGTCCTAGAGTGGGTTGGGGCGTACTGTCTGATACGGACCCCGTTCAAAAATGGCAGTCCAATTGGTATGGCGTTGGTGGAGTGACTTTCAGTATAAACTCTTGAACTTGCCTATCCACTGCTATTAAATTAGGGGTGATATTGCCCTATAACTTGCCTATCGTATGTGATTAAGTAGGAATGATGACCCTAGATGGATCATTGTTTAGGTAAATGATATAAAGGAAGGTACCTTAGCTTCCCAAATCTGCTATATGAATAAACCTAATTAAGAACTTGGCTGACATGACCATGCACCGCATTGCATGTGCCTTTGGTGTGGAAGAGAACAGTGGAAGTGGCATGTGCGACTTTGAGATGGTGTCACTGAGGGCGTGCAGGCGAGGGCATACATCATTATAACATATCATTCCTGCATTAACAAGAGTACTTAGGACATGATTGTTGTACTGCTTTATCATTACTACTTGATTGAATTGATAACATGTTAACCTTTGCTTTATAGTTCCACTGAATTAGATACTCATTCCCACCTGGGATGGTGTTTTAAAACACCAACCAAACTCTATTGTAGATGCAGGTAATGGCAGAGTCTATGCAGCTAAAATGGACTTCATGGATGAGGAGGAAATCTCCTATGTTCAGCTATCAGGCGGGTCTTCGTAGACCTTGTTCTGATTTGACGGGATTATAGGGACTTATGGATTAGTTGGACATTTACACTTTTATATTTTGTAAATTTTGGAACCGTTCATGTACAAATTCAGCCTGGTGACATACTCATACTCTGGAGGTTGTGAAACACTAACATACTTTATATATATATCTCAGTCTTCCGCTTGCTTAATTACATTAACTTTGGAGTATGATATACTGATTTAGTATAATCCCACTCATGTTTAAGTGCACTAATATGGAGAACATTTAATCATCATTATCTATGTTCCATAAGTGATGTGTCGGAATTCGGAAGTTGAGCTTTGCTCGACTCCCGATTTTTGGGGCGTTACAAGTTGGTATCAGAGTATGATTTGGATTAAACTAGACCTGAGTTATGGTAACACGATGCACACTTACATATTTTGACTTAGGAGGGGACATTGAAACGTAGAAATAGTCGTAGGATTTCAAGTTTCACCGATGGACGAAACTGACCGTTGAAATCAGTCCCATATACATCTGTGATCATGCGAGACGATCCCAATTCCCTTTCAGACCATCAATCGATGGGTTTTAGATGATAATTCAGCGTATTCCGCACTCAATGACCCGAAAAGCATGAATATGCGCGAGATGGACTCCGAAAACGTCCCAAACGGGTATAGGGGTCAAAACCGCATGAAACAGTGGGACCCAAGGTGGGTCTCGTACATTTCCGGCACCCCGGGAGGGGGATGCCATCACCCCTGGGGCGAGCCATCGCCCAGAGGTCCAGCAGACTGTGATGGCATCCCGCTTACCAGGAGGCCTCCCGGTCCAAGTCCAACGAGCCGGGCGGGCCACAGCGGGCCGACCGTGTACACTCATGTGGGGCCACGAAAAATGTGTGGGGGCCCTCTGTTTCTCCCCTTTTTACTGTAAGTGCTATAGTTTATATCCCTGTAAGTTGTCAAATTTGTGGTGACAAAATCTCTGTTATGTTTTATATAACCTGCTTAAGTGAAGCTCTCTCAAGGATCAACATTCATGACTTCATGAACAAACCAAGCTCACATCAAGCAAAGCTCTCAAGTACAAGACTCAGGATCTTGAATGAAAGAACTGATCACAAGACAAGACTCTTGAATGCAAGAACTGCTCACAAGACTCAAGCTGAAAAGAAAAAGAAAGTACAAGACAAGACTCTTGAATGCAAGAACTGCTCACAAGACTCAAGCTGAAAAGAAAAAAAAAGTACAAGGCAAGACTCAAGCTGAACTCAAGACTCAAGTTGAAACTCAAGCCACTTTCATGATTGAGCTACTTCAAGGTTTAGTCTACATCAAGACTTCAAGGCTCATTCTTCATGGTCTCTTGTTTCAATGTCCATACTTCATGATTGAGGTTTGTTTGACCATAGGATGACCTTAGAAGTAGGTCATTTCGGATACATAAACCGAATGTTATTTTACATGTGATTGGTCTTTTTGACTAGTCTTAGGTCTGCTTCGACTAGTCTAGACTTGCTTCGACCATCTAAGAAAATCCTCGACCGATCGTAAGTTTGTTACAAATTCCGGATAAAATCATTAGCCTTCGACTAGTCACGGAATGCATTCGACCGATCGTAGGAGCAGTGTTTACGCATCTTCGACCGTCATAGAATCTACGACTCGAAGTCCGGCGAAATTCAGGACCTACGACCGGTCGAAGGAAACCTACGACGAGTCGTAGGTGACCTACACGGTCCTGTGGACACTACGACCGATCGTAGAACGATGCGCTTATCCCGCCTAATCTTTCAAATATAGGTATGGCTTCGACTAGTCGAAGAGCACTCTAGACGATCGAAGACCTGATCTTCTCACCTATACATAGAGCACGAATCTCAAAAGAAATCATCGATTTAATTATAGTATTCAAGCCAATCTTCGTCGAACTTCGAGAGATAATTTTGTGCTCCATCCAAGCTAAGTGTGCTTATTTAATATCTTCTTTTCTTAGCTTTATTTTAATTGATTTTGTTTCTGTTATTCCAATCGATTTGATAAAGAGGAATTGTTATTCTCTTTCTTTGGAATCAAAATCAATTAAGGCAAGCCCTATTTGGTTTAATTTAAAATCTATTAGAACTAGAACCATTGTAATCGAGTCCTGGACATTGAACTTGGACATTCAATCATCTACTTTGATTTGGTTCTACCGGGCTGCTACAACGAAGAAGATATTCAGGTATTTTACATATTGTAAATTCCTTTCTATTATTTTGGTTTCTTTCAAGATTTGCCAGAAAAATCTTGTTATATTGGTTATCTGAGGAAAGCCAGGAAAACTCAGAAGTGGGGGTTTTTTTAATTGTGTAAGCCCACATACAAAGACACAATTGTAAGGGTTTTGGGTGAACCTGGGAAAACCTATCTTTAGTGAACGCTAATATCCCCTGTGTGAGGATATTAGGAGTGGAGTAGCTTTTTGTGTGGCTGTTGGATAACAGTTGGTGAACACACAAGCGAACCACTATAAATCCTTTGAGTTGTGGTTGATTGATTTATTCTTTTAATTGTTTTTATTCTTTTTGTGGGATGTATGTATGATGGTGAATGTTGTAATTATTTCAAGCTTTGTGAGAATGTTGTAATAGCTTAGAATTTACTTTCTGCTATTCCTTTATAAGCTTGTTTTTCAATTTCATTTGAAAGTTGTTCCAGCAAGGTTGCCCTGCCATTTTTATGGTGTATGGTTGTCCCTAGAACAATACATCTTTAATTACAAGTTATTTCAATTCAGTTCATATTTGTTTTTGTATTCCTCTTCGATTTGAGACTTGATACAAAGACCTTTCTAGAAATAAGGTTGTCCTACCATAAACTCTGTTTTGGTGTAAGGTTGTCCTTAGAATAACGTTTGTATCAACCTCTCAAGATCTGAATTTTGAGGTTGTTTTTCTTTCCTGCATTATTATTTAATTTGGCTATCATTTTCTTTATTATTCCGCTGTTATAAGTTTTTATTTGGCATTGTCCTATTCACCCCCCCTCTAGGACATATAGCTTGGCCTTTTCAAGTGATATCAAAGCCTAATAGCTCCTTTTAATTCTTGGATTTAATTCCTGAGCTAACGATTTAAGCTATTCAGATGTCAAATTTTGATAGCCTTTCAGTCACTAGGCCTCCACCCTTTGATGGCTCCAACTATGCTTATTGGAAAGCCAGAATGAGGATCTTCCTCAAATCAATGGATGAAAATGTGTGGCAAGCCACAGTGACTGAATGGAATCCTCCTATCATGGAAGTTACTGGGGTTGATGGTTCAAAGTCTATGAAAACCACACCATATTACCAATGGACCACCCTTCAGAAAAGTGAGAGTAGTGCAAATGCTAAAGCACTAAATGCAATTACTTGCGCACTATCACCGGATGAGTTCAAAAGAATCATTTCCTGTGATACTACAAAGCAAGCTTGGGATACATTAGAAATGACACACGAGGGTACTACAATTGTCAAAAAATCTAAAGTCCAACTCCTCACAACCAGATTTGAAGAAATTCATATGGAGGAAAATGAGATGTTTATGGACTTTTACACTAGATTGAATGACATTGTAAACTCAATGTGGGGTCTTGGCGATAAAATCCCATAAAGTAAAGTATGTGCAAAAATATTACGCTCACTTCCTGAACGGTTCAATTCTAAAGTAACCGCAATCCAGGAACTTCGTGATACGGATAATATGAGGGTTGAAGAACTAGTTGGTTCTCTACAAACCTACGAGTTAAACTTTAAAGCTCCTAAAGGTAAATCTATCGCTCTAAAATCTTCTAAATGTAGTTCAGAAGAAAATTCTGATTCAGAAGATGACATGGCTCTTTTAGCTAAAAAATTTTACAAAATTTTCAAAAGCAAGAAAAGAGTTGATTTTCAAAAATCAAATGACAAAAAGAAGTTTAGACCCAAATCTCGAAAATCTTTGAAAGATAGTCAATGTTACAACTGTCTAGAATATGGGCACTTAGCAAATAGATGTCCTAAAAGGGACAAACCCAAGAAGAAGGGTATGTTGGCTACATGGGATGAATCATCTGATTCTGAAGGTTCTTCTGAATCAGAAGATTCTGAAACTGAGTCGGGCAATGAGGTCAAAGCTCTTATGACTCTAGCCAAATTCACATTTTCAGATAATGACTCTACAAGTGAAGAAAATCTGAATAGTGAATGTGAAAATGAAGATGATCTTCAAGATGCTTACAATGCCCTATATAAGGAAAGTTGTAAAATTGCTGTCAAACTTAAACTTCAAAAAGAAAAGTTTTCTAAACTCAAAAATTGTTTTGAATCGCTTGTCTTAGAAAAATCACAAATTTCAGATAATTTTGAAAAATCAAAATGCGATTTGGAATTTAAAAACTCTCAAATTATTGATTTAAAATCTGAAATTGAGAATCTTAAAACTGAAGTATCTTCTCTTCTGAGTTTAAAGGACACATGGAAATATGCCCAAGGTGATCCAAAGTTAGAAAAATTGTTATCCGGATCAAGAAAATGTGGCGATCGATCCGGGTTGGGCTATGATAAAAATCAACCTCCTAAACAAAAGTATACTCCTCCTATGTTTGTTAAAGGAGAGTCCTCAAACTCAAAAGGGAAAAGTACTTATCAAGATTTTTCTAAAAATTCAAAAACTTTTCAAAAACCTAGAAACAGCCATGTCAACTTTAATCAGAATCGAAATCCACTAGCTGAAAAGATAGTTGATTTACTCAAGGAGCTATTAAAATCTAACTCTATAGGTCATTCCTACAAGTATACACAAAAGAAGACCAACTATGTTCCTAAACCCAAAACAATTATGAAATGGGTTCCTAAAGTCACCTGCTTGGTTGCTCACACCGCTTTCAAAGCAACAAGTCATTCAAAGTGGTACCTAGACAGTGGATGCTCCAGGCATATGACAGGTGACAAAGCTTTATTCACCGATCTGAAAGATATGACTGATGGGTCAGTCACATTTGGTGATGGTAGCAACTGCAAGATAATAGGCCAAGGTACGGTTCAACTTTTTAATCTTCCTGTGTTTAAAAATGTTTTATACGTTGAAGGCCTAAAGCACAACTTGCTTAGTATATCACAAATATGTGATAATAACCATAATGTTCGGTTTTCTAATCAAAGCTGTGAAATACTAAATAATAAGGGTTCTGTAATATTAACTGGACGTAGAACGTCTGAAAATTGCTATATTATTAGTGAATCCAGCTCATCTAATCAAACATGTTACATGGTCCATACAGACGAGACTGATTTATGGCACAAACGTCTTGGACATGTACATTATCGAAATTTATATCGATTGAGCAAACGAGAACTTGTAAGAGGTTTACCCAAACTTCAGAAATTAGATAAAATATGTGGTGAGTGCCAGATAGGCAAACAAACAAGGAATTCACACAAAAAGGTGAATTCAAATACCACATCAAGACCACTCGAACTTCTCCACATGGACCTGATAGGACCTACCAGAACGGAAAGTCGTGGTGGTAAAAAGTATATCTTGGTAATAGTTGATGACTTTACCAGATTCACTTGGGTAGTCTTCTTAAGGGATAAATCGAAACCCTTGAAGAAGTAAGAAAAGTTCTCAAAAGGATTCAAACTGAAAAATCTTCTCAAATCAATAAAATTCGTAGTGATCATGGATCTGAATTTGAGAATAGCAATGGTCCATACAGACGAGACCGACCAAGGAATATTACATGAATTCTCTGCTCCCAAAACTCCACAACAAAATGGAATTGTAGAAAGGAAGAATAGGGTGCTTCAAGAAATGGCTAATGTCATGTTGAATAGCATGAAGCTCTCTAAAAATCTTTGGGCTGAAGCAGTCAACACAGCTTGCTATATTATTAACCGAGTCTACACTAAAAAAGATAATAATAAAACGGCTTACGAATTGTGGTTCAATAAAAAGCCTACTGTTAAATACTTTCGAGTTTTTGGCAGCAAGTGCTATATTTTACGTGATCGTGAAAATTTGGGAAAGTTCGATACAAAGAGTGATGAAGGTATTTTTCTAGGATACTCTTTAAACAGTCGAGCTTATAGGGTCCTGAACAAAAGGACTGGTGTGATTCAAGAATCCATTAATGTTGTCATTGATGATCATTTAAACACACCAACTTCTAATTCAGATAATGATGAAGTACTAATCATTGATAAACCCGATACTTCATCGAATCAGACTGATTCTGAGTTGAGGACTGTTAAAGATCATCCAACCACACAAATTCTTGGAAACCCTCTCACCGGTGTTCGCACCCGTAGACAACTTGAGGATATATGTAATTATGTATGTTTTACATCCCAAATTGAACCATCTAACGTAAAAGAAGCCCTGGCTGATGAAAACTGGATTGTTGCGATGCAAGATGAACTCAACCAATTCATAAGAAATGATGTTTGGTATCTCGTACCAAGACCTAAAAATAAACACATCATCGGAACAAAATGGATTTTCAAAAATAAGTCTGACGAATGTGGAAATATAATTAGAAACAAGGCTAGACTGGTGGTACAAGGTTATACTCAAATTGAAGGGATTGATTTCGATGAAACCTTTGCACCAATGCACGTCTTGAATCTATCAGACTATTTATATCCATTGCATGTTTTAGAAAGATAAAGATCTATCAGATGGATGTGAAAAGTGCTTTTCTAAATGGCGATTTACATGAAGAAGTCTATGTTGAACAACCAATGGGATTTGAAGATTCCAAAAATATTGATCATGTATATCGGCTTAAAAAGGCACTTTATGGATTAAAACAAGCACCTAGGGCATGGTATGAGAAACTAACAAAATTTCTTTTAACTCATAATTTTCAAATGGGATCTGTTGATAAAACTCTGTTTGTTAAGAAACATAATGATCATATCTTAATGGTACAGATTTATGTTGATGATATCATTTATGGATCAACTTGTACTGACTTGACTACTGAGTTTGCAGATTTGATGAAATCACAGTTCGAAATGAGCATGGTTGGGGAATTGACTTATTTCCTTGGATTGCAAGTAAAGCAACAATCTGAAGGAATATTCATTTCTCAATCTAAGTATGCCTTGAATCTAATCAAGAGATTTGGATTTGAGAATGGCAAGAATTTCGATACTCCTATGAGTACTACCCTGAAACTATCAAAAGACTCTAATTGTAAAAATGTTGACTCAAAACTTTATCGAAGTATGATTGGTAGTTTGTTATATTTAACTGCTAGTAGACCTGATATTTCACTAAGTATTGGTATTTGCGCAAGATATCAATCGATCCAAAAGAATCTCACTTGATTCGTTGTCAAGCGGATTATTAGATATGTCGCAAGTATTAAATCTCGGTCTCTGGTATCCTCATGAAACCAATGTTCAATTAGTTGGGTACTTGATGCTGACTGGGCCGGTAATCTAGATGATAGAAAATCAACCGGTGGTGGTTGTTTTTATTGGAAATTGTCTAGTTTCTGGTTTAGTAAGAAACAAAATTCTATATCACTTTCAACAACTGAAGTGACTTTCAATAGTGGTAATGCATGTACACAGCTTGTTTGGATGCAACGAATGCTAAGTGATTATGGAATTAAACAGGATTCTATGTTATTACATTGTGATAATTCCAGTGCGATAAATATTTCAAAAAATCCTATTCAGCATTCTCGTACTAAGCATATTGACATTAGATTTCATTATATAAGGGAATTAGTAGAAGAAAAAGTTATATCTCTAGAATATATTCCTACTGAAAATCAACGTGCTGATATTTTCACAAAACCTCTTGATAAAAGCAGGTTCAAAAATATGAAATTTGATCTTGGCATGTGCATTTTGAATTGATAATTTATGCCTTCTTGTATATTATTGTATATATTTGCTAGATTGAATTTCAATTTTTGTTTAAATTGCTAGAAAATTGAATTTTTTGGGGTTTGTACGACCAGTCGTGAGTATACACGACCAGTCGTACTACGACCGGTCATAGATACCCACGACCAGTCGTGGAGCACGGGTTTCACTTCAAATGGTATCTATGTTATCTCAAATGGTACTCAGATTTGTTTGACATCCTTAATCTGTCATTTCATTCTTCAGTTTCGACTCCATCCTGGTCATAGTGACATTTCATTTGCATACTTTATGACTGTATTGGCTACTCATATGTTAGTCGATATGCCTGTTGATGAAGCACCAATCCATCATCTGATCTTCAACAATACAAATATTAATAAGATGAAGTTGGATCTGCTTCCTGAACAAGGTGGTGGTGTTGATGGTGGTCCTGAAGAAGCTGGTGTTGATATTAATATGGATGATATTTTTGAGGAACTGGATTCTGACTCAGCTAATGATCCAGATTTTGTACCATCTGATGTTGATGCACGTCTGAGTGCATTAGAAGGTAGAGTTGAGGATATAAATGTTAAGTTGGAAAACATGTCTGTTGCTCATGATTTGCAATTCAAGTATATGCGCAAATATCTTAGGCGCTTGATCAAAGGCATGCACCAACTTGATCCTTCTATTCCTGCTCCATCTTCAAGTTCTAATTCTGACTAGTTTTATGAGACTTTTTGGTCTGTAATAACTTTCTTACTTAGCACTTATTTGCTTGGGTATGAGTTAGATTCTATTGATGTAATGCTGAATATATGTGATGCTATCTTGAGTATCTCTATGTCACTCTGAATATTTCTTTTGCTATACTCTCTTACTTCCTCATGTTTCCTCTCATGACTTCCTTTATTTAGTTCTCCTTTGTCATATTGTGACAAAAAGGGGGAGAATGGTTTGTTCTTAATGTGATTGTGTGAGGGGAATAGCAGTGGTTATGTTACCCAGGGGGAGTTAGGGGGAGTATATGTTTGTTCTTGTTGAATGTTGAAACTGGTTGAATGTTAAATGTTGAATATTGATTTGCATGTATTAACCAGTTGATTTAGTTGATTTACTTTTGTTTGGTTATGTGTTTTGTCACTAATTTGACAAAGGGGGAGATTGTAAGTGCTATAGTTTATATCCCTGTTTGTTGTCAAATTTGTGATGCCAAAATCTCTGTTATGTTTTATATAACCTGCTTAAGTGAAGCTCTCTCAAGGATCAACATTCATGACTTCATGAACAAACCAAGCTCACATCAAGCAAAGCTCTCAAGTACAAGACTCAGGATCTTGAATGAAAGAACTGATCACAAGACAAGACTCTTGAATGCAAGAACTGCTCACAAGACTCAAGCTGAAAAGAAAAAGAAAGTACAAGACAAGACTCTTGAATGCAAGAACTGCTCACAAGACTCAAGCTGAAAAGAAAAAAAAAGTACAAGGCAAGACTCAAGCTGAACTCAAGACTCAAGTTGAAACTCAAGCCACTTTCATGATTGAGCTACTTCAAGGTTTAGTCTACATCAAGACTTCAAGGCTCATTCTTCATGGTCTCTTGTTTCAATGTCCATACTTCATGATTGAGGTTTGTTTGACCATAGGATGACCTTAGAAGTAGGTCATTTCGGATACATAAACCGAATGTTATTTTACATGTGATTGGTCTGTTCTTCGACCAGTCTTAGGTCTGCTTCGACTAGTCCTAGACTTGCTTCGACCAGTCTAAGAAAATCCTCGACCAGTCGTAAGTTTGTTACAAATTCCGGATAAAATCTGTTAGCCTTCGACTAGTCCTGGAATCTGTTCGACCAGTCGTAGGAACAGTGTTTCTGCATCTTCGACCAGTCGTAGAATCTACGACTCGAAGTCCAGCGAAGATATTCAGGACCTACGACCAGTCGAAGGAAACCTACGACCAGTCGTAGGTGACCTACGACCAGTCGTAGGAGGGCTACGACCAGTCGTAGAACGGTCTGCGCTTATCCCGCCTAATCTTTCAAATATCTGTTATGGCTTCGACTAGTCGAAGAGCACTCTAGACCAGTCGAAGACCTGATCTTCTCACCTATAAATAGAGCACGAATCTCAGAAGAAATCATCGATTTAATTATAGTATTCAAGCCAATCTTCGTCGAACTTCTGAGAGATAATTTTGTGCTCCATCCAAGCTAAGTGTGCTTATTTAATATCTTCTTTCCTTAGCTTTATTTTAATTGATTTTGTTTCTGTTATTCCAATCTGATTTGATAAAGAGGAATTGTTATTCCCTTTCTTTGGAATCAAAATCAATTAAGGCAAGCCCTGTTTGGTTTAATTTAAAATCTATTAGAACTAGAACCATTGTAATCGAGTACTGGACATTGAACTTGGACATTCAATCATCTACTTTGATTTGGTTCTACCGGTGCTATAACGAAGAAGATATTCGTATTTTACATATTGTAAATTCCTTTCTATTATTTTGGTTTCTTTCAAGACTTGCGAGAAAAATCTTGTTATATTGGTTATCCGAGGAAAGCCAGGAAACTCAGAAGTGGGGTTTTTAATTGTGTAAGCCCACATACAAAGACACAATTGTAAGGGTTTTGGGTGAACCTGGGAAAACCTATCTTTAGTGAACGCTAATATCCCCTGTGTGAGGATATTAGGAGTGGAGTAGCTTTTTGTGTGGCTGTTGGATAACAGTTGGTGAACACACAAGCGAACCACTATAAATCCTTTGAGTTGTGGTTGATTGATTTATTCTTTTAATTGTTTTTATTCTTTTTGTGGGATGTATGTATGATGGTGAATGTTGTAATTATTTCAAGCTTTGTGAGAATGTTGTAATAGCTTAGAATTTACTTTCTACTATTCCTTTATAAGCTTGTTTTTCAATTTCATTTGAAAGTTGTTCCAGCAAGGTTGCCCTGCCATTTTTATGGTGTATGGCTGTCCCTAGAACAATACATCTTTAATTACAAGTTATTTCAATTCAGTTCATATTTGTTTTTGTATTCCTCTTCGATTTGAGACTTGATACAAAGACCTTTCTAGAAATAAGGTTGTCCTACCATAAACTCTGTTTTTGGTGTAAGGTTGTCCTTAGAATAACGTTTGTATCAACCTCTCAAGATCTGAATTTTGAGGTTGTTTTTCTTTCCTGTATTATTATTTAATTTGGCTATCATTTTCTTTATTATTCCGCTGTTATAAGTTTTTATTTGGCATTGTCCTATTCACCCCCCCTCTAGGACATATAGCTTGGCCTTTTCATTTACTTCATTTCATCCCAACCTAACTTCTATACCCTTCCAACCCCTCTAAAACCTTGATTTTTTTCACCTCAAATCCCCCCTCCATTCTCATATCTTCTTCTTCTTCTTCACTACATACCCATCTCCACCATCTTCCTCAAAAACCCATCTTCTACAACCACTCATCTCCATCATTCTCCTTATTTGAGCACAAAACCTATACCTTTGTGTCTCATAATGCACAAGCCTCACAATCCACCCTATTCCCAAGCTTTACCGATTTTCATGGCTCTTTTTGAGCTAGCGGTTGCGATCTTCTCCCTCTCCACACTTCTTTCCCTCATGGGAAAGAAGAGGGCTTCCACAGATGAAGCTGGGCCTAGCCGCCCAACCCGTCTAAAGAAAAAATCAGGCACCAAAGCAAGTATAAGCACCGCACGAGAGCAGAGGATGAAGCAGGATCTTGATCCCCAAGTTTCGCTCAAAAGAGCCCTACCATCGGGCGTCGCACATGGTAGGTTCCAAGGTCATAGAGTTCTCTTTGAAGCACACGTGGACGAGAAGCTATTTGGGTTATATCCGGTGATGGACCTCCTGTTGGATGCCGGATGGGGTTTCGTATTCGAAGGCAAGTCACGTGCGTGTGAGAGCACTGTTCGAGCCTTCTACGCCCACATACGGGACCCATTGCTAGAGCCCCTATAGTTCACTATCCCCGTGGGAAGGCGGGAAGCCACAATTGATGTTGGTGTGATAGCTCAAATTATGGGGATGGAGCATGGTGAGAAGAATCTCATGAGTGTGCGTGAAAGAATCTCAGGAGTGTGCGTGAAAGAGATCGTCGCACGCGATTTCTTTACGACCGACTGATCCACTGGAATCAAAGCAACTGCCTCCCAGCAACCAAGATAACTCCTAACTTCCACTTACTCCACCATATATTCACACACAATGTGTATCCTAGGTGGAGCAATCACTCTGAATGCACGCATTTGATGGTGGACTTCCTATACAGAGCTGGGCAGGTAGACAAGCTGTGCCTGCTTACATACATCTTGTTATAGATAGTACAGACTGCATGCTCTATTAGGGGAGATGTTACACTCCCATTTGGCAGACTCATATGCAAGCTTGCTCGTGAGTTTGGCTACCGACTTGACTCAGAGCTTGTGCCGATCCCCTTCATCAATGACACTACACTCAACAACATGGGTATTGGGCCACGACAACGCCAAGCCTGTCTTGATGAGTATGGCGACGAGATAGAGGAAGAAAGTGAAGAGGATGAGAGGAGTGAAGATGAAGAAGGTGAGGAAAGAAGTGATGAAGAGGGTAGTGGTGATGAAGAGCAGGGAGAGGAAGAAGAGGAGGCCCCTCTCCCCCTGCTACACATGAGCGTCACCATGATCGGGCTACTTTAGAAGCCTACTTGCTCAGATTGAGGAGGGCCAATTCACCTTGTGACAGGAGGTCAGAGAGACACGGGCCAAGCTAGAAGAGAGTCAGGCCTACATGAAGTAGAGATTTAAGGTGTCTCGTACCTTGAAGGCCCCCCTGTGCTATATGCAGGACAAGGGTGCTCCTCCACCATCACCAGATACGGACGACTAGTCATATGTGTAGTCGTCTTTTAAATTGTTTTGTTGTTAGTTTTTGTTTGTACTAGCCTTGGTAGGCTTGGTTGGTTGTTAGTGTGTTTTAGTGTTTAAAGCTTGTTTAGATTAGCTCACATGCATCTTCTGTCATGATCCATGTAAGATTACATCTCATGTATTTTGATAATTTTGGTCAATTGAAATACATGAAGCTCCTTTTGTTATGGAATGTGTAAAATGCTTGACAAGTTGAGTATTGCTATGCTAATCTTACACGTGTTGCACCTTATGTTGTGTATAGGGAATGCCTCTGAAAGCTACTCGGAACACTACACGTCTAGCACTTAGCGGATCATTTGACGGGGCACCACCCCTAAGTGACAGCCACACGGACCCCAGCTTGGGCCCTGACAGTGACACGATGCCGGATTCATAGCCGGCCACTGGCCCCACCAATGGGCCAACACCTTATGCACCACCGATTCCCTAACAAAACTGCGCGTCCACATCGTACCTCAGTCAGCTCCTCCTCCTGACAGGTTGGAGCAGATGATGCTCCTAATGCAACAACAACATCAAGTTTGGGCCACTATTGCTGGGGCCATTGCCCAAAACCTGAATATGGTCCCTCTTGCACCACCTATGTAGCCTGATGGGGATATGAATACCAACGGCCTTTTTGAGCGCTTCCAGCATTTCCGACCTCCCACCTTTGCGGGCACTCACACGCCCGAGGAAGCCGAATACTGGCTTAATTATATCTCTAAGATGCTAAAGCCACTACACTGCACTGAGGCAGAACAAGTTGAGCTGGTCACTTACATGTTCGAGAAGGAGACTAGTCTATAGTGGGACAGCATCTTACGAATAGTTCTCGCAGGACACATGTGGACATGGGGTGCATTTGAGACCCGCTTTTATGGAAAGTATTTTCCCCTCACCTATCGTAACGAGGAGGGTGAATTCCTTCGCCTCTGTTAGGGAAGGATGACCGTGTCAGAATATGAGAACAAATTCATGGAGCTAGCCAGATATGCCCCTTTGATCCTAGCAGACGAGCCAATGAAAATGTAGCATTTTTCAAATGGGCTGCGGCCCGATATCCACACTAAGATGTGTTGCGCTAGCATTCGCAATTACGTCGAGCTAGTCAACATGTCGCTACGAGTTGAATAAAATGGAGACAGAGTTTCTCAGACACGTATACCAATGGGCCCGAGGCCCCAGCCCGAATTACAACACCAGTCAGTCCTAGGTAAGAGGCCACATGTAAACTCGCCTCCCAAGCTCATTACTCCGCCGACCCAACAGAAACGAATGGGCCATTGGTGTACATATTGCAATAAAGGGGGACACACTGACCCCTTCTGTTTTACTAAGATGAAAGACAATGGTCTCACGCAACCTCAGAAGATCGACTGTCAGCCGCCACGTGTTATAGCGACTCCACCTCAATGACCTATGGCAGCACAACCAAATCGCCCTCAACAAGCACGTGTACATGCACTAGCGGTTGGAGCATCTGGGAAAGCAGCTGTAGTGCCCTTAACCTCTGAATTCACTACCCACATTAAAGGTACCAATGTCATAGTACACATCATCGATGAAAGGAAGACCAATGTATTGAGAGGTCGTTTCCTATTTCAAGTCAAGGATAGGTCCTAAATTGCACCTTGTTCCGACATACAGATCGGGACATAGATTCTTGAGCCTTGAGAGTAAAAAATAAAATAAAATCTTTAAGGGGGGTAAAAAAGTTATGAACTCAGTTGGGTTAAGTAGGTACACTTGCTTACCCACTGATAAGCGCAACGGAAGCTTGGTGGCTAATAGCCCACTCACCGAGGATCGAAGGAAATTGATCCAGGTTATACGTAAGGTTAGGTCACTAAATAGGATCTGAATCTTCCTTAGAATGTCAATAATAAAGTCATTGAAGGAAAGCAGTTAGGGTTCAAGTATTAAACCAGTTCATATTAAAAAATAGGCCTAACAATGGATTACTATAAAGAAAAAATTATAAAAATAATATGGCAACTAGAGGTGACAAATATGTTATAAATAATAGAAGGGTTGAAATGAAAATTTTCTACAACTTCTAGTTGCCAATAGGCAGGTCATATCTTTTCATATTAAAGTTTAGTATTTTGTGTCTATTTAGGAATTATTTATAATCATACTAGGAATCATCCTGTAATTAAATTTAATTATATAGATATATTTTAGTTATTTTTGTACATTTAAGTTAGGACCCTTGAGTAGGATTGAGTTTCATAATTTAATACTCCGTAAGCTCATGTTAGAGGCAGACTATAGTAAAATATTATAAGTTTCTTATCCCCTTGTAAATTTAAGGTTCATACCACGTCGAGGAGATGTCCCTCTTCTTTCATTTCTCGCGGCCTTATGTTGCTAACATTCCAAACTTCTAAAATATTTTAGAACTCTCGACTCTTCCTTCCCTCTCAAAGTTAATGAAACTGAAGTGCAATTTGCCCATAATCCCCTAGCTGTATGATTGAAATGGTGACATACAAATATAATTTTAGGAGATTGAAAATCCTTCTAGTATAGCCTTTTGACTATGAGCACCATGGAAGAACTTATTATCTACCAAGTTAAATATATGTTAAACAAGAACTCTTGTTGAACAAAACCTAAAGGACAACCTTATAAACATGAGACTTGAACCTCCTAATAAATTATAATACTCCTTAAATACTTAGGATGATCAAATTTTAAAATTTCAGAACCATATCCCTATGAGGCATTTGCGGCTTAACTCAATTCTCAATCCTGGGTGATTACCAAAGGACTCACTGCTTTAACCGAGCAGAAGACCAGGATCCATCAGGATTAGGAAGTGATACAACGAGTTGTCTGCCGTGGTCAGGCGGGTAATCGACATATCAGATTTGAGCCTAACACAACTGTCTTTCTGTATTAGCCCAATCATAAAGAGTAGATTATACCACCCTTAGGTGAACTTTATCATCAAACACTTAGCACAATAATAATGATTTAGACATTTGTTTTCGAACTTTAAAGGTAAAAACTTTTAAGGGGGGTAGACCATTATGAGCTAGGCTAGTGTAGTTATTATATACCCTAACACATATATAAACTTGAAACTAACAGAACTAAGCAAATGAAATAATAAAACCTTTACTTATTACCGTTAGGCAATTTCGAGAATTAAATTTTTCTTTAAGGGGGGTACATTGTAACATCTCGAAAAAATCCGTACAAAGACTCGAGTATCACCTCAGGCAGAAATCACTAAAGACTGAATCCTTTAGAAATTAGATGAAAATTTATTAAGTGCTAAACTAAATAATCAGGAGAATAAGCTTGAACCACTTTCTATATGAACTGCAAGACTCAAAACCATTAGGATCGCCGACTCAACATTACCTTAAGACCTAGGAGCAATCTCAAAACCCAGTTGTTCTAGAGAGCACATTGAAACTCCGTATCGGACCTGGACCACGCGTCGAAAGTCTGATTAGTGCGAAACTATACGGTTATGACCGTCTTACTAGGCTTGACAACCATCGCAGGAATCGAGTCCAAATAGTATCCAGAAACGCACAACTTGAACCTGGAGCGAAGTGTGTGAGAAACACGAATATCTTTAGAAAATGAACTTAAACTTAAGTGATTTGGGTCGTTCACTTGTAGGCCAAATTTAAGGTTTCAGACCGTCAAATTCTAACCTAACTACACCCTTGGATTAGAAAATTTTCTCTACATATGTCAATGTACTTGTGGCCCTGATCGAGTGACGAGAGTCGTTGAACTGAAACTTTTCCTCCACGGTTGATCCACAAATTCGATCGTACCAAAATCTTAACCTAACATAAATCCATTGTCAGGAAACTTTCTCCAGACCATATGCAGGCAATGGACGCCAGATAAGCTTCATTGGCCTGAAACAGATGCCCTTTGGCTATAACCTGAGTATACCATGGCCCTAGGGCCATTGACATCACTTCTGGGCCTATATAAGACCCTAAACCCACCCCTCTCTCATTCCATACGAATTTCCTAAAACCCTAGGGGAGAGAAGAGAGAAAAGAGGAGGAAAGAGTGAGGAGAAGAGAGAGAGAGAGAGAGAGAGAGAGAGTTGCTAGGATTCATTCCCACCACTCCATGTATTGAATTATCTCTCCCGTGTCACTACACCGTCAAATCCGAATCCATTTTTGGGTAGGAAATCCTAACCCTGATTTGTTTTAAGAATCTGAATAGAGGAAACAATGAAATAGCTAACTTATTTCACGATTTAGGTAGCCGTTGTGCCGTAGACAAAGGCGTAGTGTACGAACCAAGTTCGTAATTGGCGTATCGGCGAAAGGTATGGACTACAAATGTTTAGGTTATGGTTTTCAAGGCTTTCAATGTCAGCAATGATTTATGTCTGACTTGATTGCTGCTATATGATCTTAGTTACGACGTTTTCGATATATCATGTATGTGTAAACTAGGTTGTATACTAAAATGCACTTAATGTGTTTGTTGAAATGTTTGAATGAATAGGAAATTATGATTTATGCTTCCCATAACTGTTAATCTAGAATTCATGTTTGTTGTACATATGACAACTCCTTGGTGAAAGGATTTGCCATAATATATGTTATCACTAAGTTATTATATGTATGTTGAAATGTGTAGTCTAAGTGTTTGATAAAATGTCTGAATGAGAAAATATTTATTGAAATGTATTTAATGAGAGCATTGAGATGGGATTCTCAATTTCCTTATCTATAGTTACAGTTTCCTTCATGTAACCCATCTTGTTACTAAGTGATTTATATATAAAATGCATATGTATAATAACATGTTCTATATATTTGATAAAATGTCTGAATGAGAGATTACTTGATGAATTGTATTTGATAAGGGTGTTGAGATATGATTCTCAACTACCTTATCTAGATGTACAATTTCCTTCATGTAATCTTAACTTCAACTACGTGATTTATGTATAAAAATGCATATGCATAATAACATGTTCTACGTGTTTGATAAAATGTCTGAATGAGATATTGTTTGATGAATTGTATTTAATAAGGGTGTTGAGATATGATTCTCAACTACCTTATCTAGATGTACAATTTCCTTCATGTAGTCTTAACTTCAACTATATGATTTATGTATAAAAATGCATATGTAGAATAACATATTTTATGTGTTTGATAAAATGTCTGAATGAGAAATTGCTTGATGAATTGTATTTAATGAGGGTGTTGAGCTAGGATTCTCAACTACCTTATCAATATTTATAGTTCCCTTCATGTAATCTAAATTGCTACTATGTGATTTATGGATGAAATGTATATGCATAATGACATGTTCAATGTATTTGTTAAAATGCTCAAATGGGATTTATATTTGAATTGTTTGTTAAATGCTTTTTTGACTATCACATGTGAATACCTATTGTATTTGAGTATGATTGGGACTGCTACGTAGTCTAGGCAACCGCTAACAATTCCTATTGAGTGGCGGAACCAGTCTCGCCACATTTGATGCGTTCGGTGAATCCGAGTCATACGATGATTATGACAGTGGTTAAGCCATGTAGAGTGCTTATGCGGTCCATGTAGAGTAATTCAGCGTACGCTCGTACCAGTCGAACTTATCTAATAAACCAATTGACCTATTATGTGTTTACCATATATGGACGCTACTGCTTGAATCTAAGATATTGCTTACCAATGTAAAGCCCGTTTAACTATGGTATCATGATCCGCTAAGACTCATGAGTCGGGCATGGTGGTTTGAGACACCATGGTTGAGCTGTCGGCCTATACTAGGGTGACGAGCCTCCCTGTAGTGACCAGTGAGCAACCCAAACTCGTAAGCTGAATACGGTGGTATAAGACATTGTATTCGAGCTGTCGGCCTACACCGGTGCAGCTTGGTTACGGTCCCAGTGTGGGTTTAGGCGTACCGTCTGATCCGAACCCCCTTCGAAAATAGCGCTCCGATTGGTAGGGCGTTGGTGGAGTGACCTCGAGTATAAACTCTTGAACTTGCCTATCCACTGTTATTAAATTAGGGGTGATGTTGCCCTATAACTTGCCTATTGTATGTGATTAACTAGGATTGACGACCCTAGATGGATCATTGTTTGGGTAAATGATATAAAGGAAGATACCTTAGCTTCCCGAATCTGCTGTATGAATAAACCTAATTAAGAACTTGGCTGACACGACTATGCATCGCATTGCATGTGCCTTTGGTGTGGAAAAGCATAGTGGGAGTAACATGTGCGACCGTGAGATGGTGTCGCTAAGGGAGTGCAGGCGAAGGTATGCATCATTATAACATATCATTCCTGCATTAACAAGAGTACTTAGGACATGATTGTTGTATTATTTTATCATTACTGCTTGACTGAATTGATAACATGTTAACCTTTGTTTTATAGTTCCACTGAATTAGCTACTCATTCCCACCTAGGATGGTGTTTTAAAACACCAACCAGAGTCTGTTGTAGATGCAGGTAATGGCGGAGTTTATGCAGCTGAAATGAACTTCATGGACGAGGAGGAATTCTCCTATGTTCAGCTATCAGGGGGGTCTTCGTAGACCTTGTTCTGATTCAACGGGATTATAGGGACTTATGGATTAGTTGGGCATTTACACTTTTATATTTTGTAAATTTTGGAACCATTCATGTATAAATTCAGCCTAGTAAAATACTCATATTCTAGAGGTTGTGAAACACTTATATACTTTATATATCTATCTCTGTCTTCAGCTTGCCTAATTACATTAACTCTGGAGTATGATATGCTGATTTAGTATAATCCCACTCATGTTTAAGTACACTAATATGAACAACATTTAATCATCATTATCTATGTTGCATAAGTGATGCATCGGAACTCGGGAGTTGAGCTTTGCTCGACCCCCGATTTTTGGGGCGTTACAGTCATCCATAGTGGAAAATCGATTTTAGATTAACTCTAAAACCCCAAAATCCAGAAACCCCCATTTTCTGGAGATCTTATCAACAGTAGAATTAAGATTTCACAAAACCCCCAATATCCAGAAACCATGAGCAAATTAATTTTGGAAAATTAAAGCCATTAATTGAATACAGCGTCTTTGAAGCCCAAACAGTCCTCCTGGATGAGAAAATCGATTTCAGATTAAGCCAAAACACCCAAAATCCAGAATATGGGAGTTGTCTGGAGATCTTATGAATAGTAAAAATCAGATTTCACAAAACCCCCAATATTCAAAAACCATGTGCAAATTAATTTCAGAAAATCAAACCCATCGATTGAATACAGCGTCTTTAAAGCACAAACAATCTTTCTGGATGAGAAAATTGATTTTCAAATTAACCAAAAACCCGCAAAATCTAGAAACCCCCATTTTCTGAATACCTCAATACACTAAAAATCAGATATCATAAAACCCACAAATTTCAAAAACCATGAGCAAAATAATTTCTCAAAATCCCGCTGTATTGAATTGAATACAGCGTCTTTGAAGCACAAACAGTCGTAATGGAAGCCATGACATAATTAAAACCATGGCGTAATGAAAGCCATGACAGAAACCTGAAAAATTGGACATGCTTCTCAGAAGGCCATGGCCCTGTCACAGCCAGGTGGGTTGACATGCATGAAGGATTTACAGATGTATGACAGCGTTTCATGCCGGGAGGGAGGAAGAAGACGTACCTCGCGATGGCAACGGTGATGGTTGTAATGGCCATCTTCGTTACACAATATCTACATTTATAATAGGTGTTTCGTGCGAAAAATTACCTCCCGCCACCACTCCCACCATTTCAACCCATCTTCGATCCCATCTCGCAGTCCGTAAGATGGACTGTGAACGGGATTGGGATGGGCTCGAGGCACAATCCAGAGAGAGAGAGAGGACGAGACACCCGGATCATTGAATCCAGCAATAAATCCTCTGGACTGCCATTCGCCTTATCTCCTTGCCCTGCCAAACACGTCGTCGCCCGTACACCCTTGGATTAGACGAGCGAATCCCATCTACTATGACCTACTCCCTTTCAATCCCCCCGTCCAAACGGGCCCTTAGTGATCAGTCTGGACGTCCAGTCCCTGCCCATTGACTCCCATAAGTGTGGGTGCTTGCATGAGGATGTTTAGGCATATGTATAGGCAGTTTAGTAATGAAGCAGATTGACAGCAACACCCAACAAAGGGATATCCCTGTGACCCAATTTGGTCCAAGATCTGTGGGCCCACCTTGATGTATATGTTTTATCCAATCCGTCCATCCATTTGTTAGGTCATTTTATAGCATTATCCAAAAAAAGATGCAGCTTAAAAGCTCAAGGGGATCACAGGGGTCACAAATGTTTTTGATCGGGTGTATATTTGTGTTTTCCCTTTATCAAGCTCTGTGTAACCCTATGAAGTAACCTTATGAATAGATTGCATGGAAAATAAAACTGACATGGTTTGAGCAACATTGCCACTAGCCTAATGGCTAGTGGTCAGTGCTCTATGGGGCCTGTGAGACCCGTATCCTAGCCCCTACCATTCCATATGCCTCTGCGGTCCTCCCGATTGAATTCCGGCGTCCCGCGATCTGTTATCGGCATTTGCGCGTGATCCTGAGTCGTGTCCCCTATTCCAGAGTTGGCTTGACCCGAGACTTATACTCTTATGACCACGTCGTCGCTGTGGTTCCAACGCCACGTCTCGCGCGCCGAGGTGACACTCGAGCCAGGAGATGTGGGCTGCGTTCAGTTCGAGGAAAACACCGCGTGTTGCAATCCCAAGAGAATGTCCTATCAATCACATCAATCAAGTACACATCACTCCCATAACTCACACCCATCCCCAAGTACAACCACCCATCCCCAAAGTCAACTCTCTCTTACAACCAAGTACACATCCATCACTCATCACCCATCGCACCCCATCACTCATCCATCCCTCTCTCTCTCTCTTACAACCTCTCTCTCTCTCATTCTCCTAAGCAACCCAAGCACCCAATGTCCATGGCTTCTATGGAGAAGCTAGTGTGGCCCACCTTCCTATCTCCCATCCCCACCCTCCAAAGCCAATCTTGATCGTTGAATCTCATCCATTGGAGCTTTAGAATGTGTTGATGGAAGGAAAAGTCCATGATCAAAGGTGGGTAATTTTTGTTTAGATTTGATGATTAGACGGCCCACGTATGATGGGACCCATCTTGATGTATGTTTTGTATTTAAGAGGGACCCATAGTGGTGGGGTCTCTCCATCATCCGATCTCTCTCTCTCTCTCTCTCTCTTTTCTCTTTCTTCTCCCTCTTGTGATGACATGTGGCCCACCTGATCCAGACCGTTCGATCATGAGACCCACCTTGCTGCTGGATTTTTGGCAGGCCCTGGATGAGGGGAATCACAAATATCAGTTTGATCCACTAGGTGGGTCGGGACCCACTGTGATGAATGCATCTCATTCATACCGTCCATCTGTGGGACCCATGTGGTATGTGTTATCTCCACACCATCCATCCATGTGGGACGTGTGGACTCCACCTGGATGTACGTTTCATCCTACTGTCCATCACTTGGACGGTAGCAACAATGCAATACCAGCTGTCCAGCTGGTGGGCCATGTGTAATGGGACCCAACCCTGGTGTATTTGTTGTCTCCTCATTGTTAATCAGAGAAGGCGGGATCCACCATGATTTATTTATTTTAGCTGCACCGTCTAGATTGTTGGACGGTGGGTTATACCATGATGCTTGTGTTTTAGCCACGCTGTCCATCTACTTTGGTAGCTGTGGGCCCACCCCACGTGTTTTGCACGTGTGAGGGGTGGGGCCCACTTTGTTTGTATATGCTACATCCAGACCGTCCAAGGTCTGGACGTGACCCACCTTGTTGTATTTATTGTATATCCAGACCGTCTGTCTGCTGCATGCAACATATAACTACTGTATTGTTGTCAGCGAGTGGGTCCAGATCATGAGGTATGTGCTATATGTCCAACCGTCCAACCATCTGACGGTGGACCACACTACGATGTATGTATTATATTCCACACCGTCCATTTGGACAGTGGATCCCATGCAGCAGAAATACTGTTGTATTGATGTCAGAAGCTCTATGGGGCCCACTGATGTATGTATTGTATTCCACTCCGTCCATCAGGTGGACTCCACTATGATGAATGGGTCCTATCTGCACCGTCCAGATGGCTGGACGATGGGACCCACCCCTGATGTATTTATTTTACATCCACGCTATCCGTCCGTTCTCTAGGTGTGGGGCCCACCCCACACGTGTTGCACGTGTGGGGGTGGGCCCACCTTGAGTTATGTGGGGCCAGGTATGATGTATATGAGATATACCCACACTGTCCAACATTACAGAGGTGTTTTCTTTTTATTATTTTATTATTATTTTTTCCTTCTCATGGTGGTATTACAGGGAGAATGGGATAAATCTAAATTTCATGTGGGACCCACCACATGTACGTGGTAACGTATGGGTTTTAATTCTCACCGTCCATCTGGATGGTGGGGCCCATCAATAAGGTATGTATTATACCTGCACCATCCATCTGGATGGTGGGGGAACCACTGTGATTTATGTATTTCAAACGGATGATGGGGACCACATGATATATGTGCTTTATTTATGATGTTCATCTATGTGGACCATGCCAGTTGAATAGCTGTTGTATTTGATGTCATCGAGCTCTGAGGGTCCCACCATGTTATATGTTTCATCCAGAGCGTCCATCTGGACGGTGGGCCAGTAGGCCACACCAGCTATATGGCTGCTGTGTCGACGTCAGCAAGCTGTGGGGCCCACATGAGTTATGTGTTACATCTAAACCGTCCATCTGAGGGCCCCACCGGCCATATTACCGTTGTAGTTGACATCAGCAAGTTTCATGGGGACCACCAGATATATGTGTTGTATACCCACGCCATTTGTCCAAACGGTGGGACCCACCTCCTATATGCATTGTATATTCATGCCGTCCATCTGTTTTCTGATGCGTGGGGCCACCTTGATGTATTGTTTATTCACACCGTTCATCGGGTTGGGACGGTGGCAGACTCCTTCATGATGTATGTACTCTATACCCTCACCGTCCGTCCCTTGGACGCGAGGCCCACCTTGTGACGTGTTGTATATTCACACCATCCATCCATGTGGCCCCCGCATGATGTTAGTGTTTTATCAACGCCATCCAACCCATGGACCCCGCATGTGATGTATTTATAGCCCATGTGATAGAGCCCACCTACCTTGTATTTTGAGGCCCATGTGATAAGGCCCACCTACCTTGTATTTAAGGCCCATATGATGGGGCCCACATGCTTGAATCTGAGGCCCATTGTGATGTATTCATGGTCTATGGATAAGGCCCATAGTGTTGTGTAGTAGGCCCATGTGAGCAGCCCATATTATTATGTAATAGGCCCATGTAAGCGGCCTATAGTGTTGTGTAGTAGGCCCATGTGATGCGGTCCATTGTGACATATATTAGCCCATGTGATGCGGCCCATAGTGATGAGTATTAGGCCCATGTGAGTGGCCCGATGTGTTGTATATGAGACCCATATGATGAGGCCCGATGTGCTGTATAAGGCCCATGTGTAGGGCCCACATGTTATGTATTCAAGGCCCATGAGCAGGGCCCACCTGTTGTGTATATGAGGTCATGGGCCTACGATACGTTTGGCTATATGTGGACCACTCCTTGGGAGCAATGTTGGTTAAATGTCTACATTGATGGGCGATGGTGGTTAAATGTCTACATTGTGACCTTCCCTTGGGCCCATTGTTAGGTCGATTCTGATTATCGAGGCCGATTCCGATTCTGATTGTCGAGGCCGATTATCGACACTGATTCCGATTGTCGGTTATCGATTCCGATTGTCGAGCCGATTGTTGATGCCGATTCCGATTGTCGAGGCCGATTCTGATTGTTGATACCGATTCTGATTGTCAAGGCTGATTGTTAAGGGCGATTCCATCTGATTCCGATTGTCAAGGCTGATTGTTGAGATCGATTCTGATTCTGATTGTCGAGGCCAATTCTGATTGTCGATTCTGATTTTGATTGTCGAGGCCGATTGTTGAGGCCGATTTCGATTTTGATTGTCGAGGCCGATTATTGAGGCCGATTTCGATTCCGATTATCGTGGCTGATTATCGAGGCTGATTCCGATTGTCGATTCCGATTCTGATTGTCGAGGCCGATTCCAATTGTCGATACCGATTCCAATTGTGGTGGCCCAATGAGATGCATATGCGGCCCGTATTTGAGGCCCATTATGATGTGCATTTGGCCCGTGTTTGAGGCCCAATGTGATGTATATGCGGCCCATTGTGATGTTTATTCAGCCCGTGTTTAAGGCTCAATGTGATGTATATGAGGCTTATGTGATGAGGCTCATTGTGATGCATTTGAGGGCGAGGCGATGGAGCCCATTGTGATGTATGTTAGGCCCATGTGAAAGGCCCATCGTGATGTGTATTAAGTTATTGAGTGAGGCCCATGGTGTTGTATATTTGGTCCTTATTTGAGGCTATGGGTCCACTATAGGTTAGGCTCTATGTGGGCCATTTCTTGGGGACAATGTTGGTTAAATGTCCACATTGTCGAGGTCGATTGTCGATGCCGGTTATTGACACCAATTATAAGTATGTGATATCATAGCATCATGATACATGTCTATATGCATCATCTGCATGTTTGTTATAAGATATGATTGACCATTGCATATGTCATAGTGCCGGTTGTTATGAGACTCCCTGATTGGCGGAGATTGTCTCACATGAGTGCACAGTATGTGCAGGATTGATGCATGACTGGATTGTATGACTTATGCATCTTGCATTGTGTGTTGTGATTACTGTACACCCTAGTAATATCAGGGCCATTACCTCCACAGGCATGTCATGGATGACTAGATGGGACACCGAAAATGTTTAGTTTGAGCATATGGGCACTTTGGATGTCCGTGGGTGAAAATCCCTAAACCTTCGTGGCCATGAGACACCCCAACGTCTAGACCGAGTGGATATATGAGCGCCCGAGTGTCGAATACCAGTAGACCACGTCTCCCACTGTGTCATGGTCGGTTGGGAGGGGGTGTGACTTTATCCTCCCGAGTGAGGGGGCTGAAAGCTAGGATGAGTTTAACCAGCTCCCAAATGGGTCCGCTACCAACGAGCCAGGTAGGCATTGGTATACTACTAGTAAGTGGGTAGTGAGGTCTTTTTCACTCGCTGGGCTACTCGACCGGCCGGTGCGGTAGCTAGCTTGCAGTGTACTAGACCCCGATGATAATCCTAGAAATGTGTAGTACTGATACATGAACTTATTGAACAAGAGTTGCATACTCATTCATTCATTCATTCACTATTCACTCGGGCTGGTGGTGCGTAACTAATTAGTATGTATCTTCGCAATGGCAAGGATTTCAGTCGGAGCGCGCGACAAACCTGAGGTCAGGGGTTTAACACATTGAGTCTGGCTATCCAAATTTAGGTATGAGACTGGTTTGGATAAAAGTTCCTTGTGATGGACATCATAGCCTGCGATACTACATACTATCATCCTGACTTCACTCCAGCTTAGTCATTTCATTCGCACAGCATATTGCATTGCATTAGCAATATTCAGCATTTTGAGATGCTATGTTTCTGCATTTATATGGCTTAGATGAGGTTGATGGTATTCATGACTTGTCAAGATTTGCATATTATATTACATACTCGACATCTGATATTTAGCTCATTTTGATCTGCATTCCGTACTCTGATATTGTATGACTCTTTGACTTGTTAATATTTTCGATATTGTATATGACATTGTATTGAATACTTGACACTTACCTTGTATACACACTTACACCACCCTCTAAAGCTTTCTATAAGCTTATGCATAATAGATGCATGCAGGTAATGTTAGGTTGTAGCAGCGTGGAGCTTGGAGCATGTAGCTGATTTCTGGAACTTTAATTTTGTCATATGTATTTTCCTTTCAGCACTGTATTCAAATGATTATATTAATGGATATGTGATGATGATGTTGCCTTTGTGATTTGGGTAAACTTATGGTTATGCTTATTATGAGTTAAATATAAGTTGGAAAATCTTCCTTGTAGGATCCCAGGATCGGAATCTGGCGTATGAGTGCTGGGAGCCGAGAATGGGGTACTACGGAGGCTGTCGGCACCAGATTCGGTGATCGAGAATTTTGTGAGCCCGATTTCCAGTTTGGGGCGTGACAGGGCCATCATAATGTATGTGTATTATCCTGCGATCCATATAATTTTCTAGATCATTTTAGGGCTCGATCCAAAAAATGAGAGGATCTAAACCTAAGGTGGACCACACCACAAAAAGTAGTAGTGATTGAATGCCCACCATTTAAAGCCCCCTAGGGCCCACCGTAACATTTATTTGACATCCAACCATTTAATTATGTCATACAGGTATGGAGAAGGGAAAAACAAATATCAGCTTAATCCAAAACTTTTGTGGTCTCAAAAAGATTTTTTAAAGGTGGGTGTTCAATCAACATGGAAGTAGATTGCATACTGAGTAAACTTTGTGGGGCCCATTGTGATTTATGTATTTTATGCACTTTGTCTATCCATTTTATCAAATAGTTTTAGTTTCCAAAAAATGAAGCATATCCAAAGCTCAATTGGACCATACCACATAAACCGTGCAAATTGTATGTTTACCATTGAAAAGCT
The DNA here is from genome assembly GCF_029962835.1 of Magnolia sinica. NCBI lineage: Eukaryota > Viridiplantae > Streptophyta > Magnoliopsida > Magnoliales > Magnoliaceae > Magnolia > Magnolia sinica. The sequence goes on from NC_080579.1 coordinate 55,337,609, forward strand.
TATGGGGGACCACATAAGTTTTGGATCAATTTTATATTTGTGTTCTCCATTCATCCATGTCTCTGTAATCTTATGAACATGTTGGATGAAAAATAAACATCAGTGTGAGCTATGAGAAGGTTTCAATTGTGGAAATCATTATTCCCACTATTTCCTATCGTATAGTTCATTTGAGCTTTGGATATGCTTTCATGTGAACTCAACTCTTAAAATGAGTCAGAGGAATCAGATGGATAGTCATAGGTTGAGATTTGGATCTCGTCACTCATTTTTGGGTTCATATCATAAATGGTTGGAAAAATGGATCCATAGTATGGATGAGACACATACATCATAGTGGGGCCCATGAAGGTCTGTCCTCTAGCCATTGGCTAGTGGCAGGTTACTACCAATTTGCATCCAAAAAAACATCACAGTGGCCTCCAATAAGTTTTCAATAGTGAGTGTTTAATACATCAGGGTGGCATCCAATAAGTTTTCAATGGTGGTGTTCAATCTCTACTGTTTCCTATGATGTAGTCAACTTAAGCTTTGGATACGTATCTTTTTTATCTCATGCTCTAAAATGAGCTGGTAAACTGGATGAACGGTGTTGATAAAATGAATACATCACGCTGGTCCTCACAAAGCTCAGCCTGCTGTGCCACATGCATATCCAGGGAAATCGGGTTGCATACTTAGTTATTCAATAAGCTTTTATTTGTAATGAGTAAACTTAGTGAGGCTTACTGTGAATGTATGTTGTTTATTCATGCCTTTCATACTTTATTTGAATCTTTTGAGTGGTTGAGCCTAAAATTGAAGCATATCCAAAACTCAACTGGACCACATCACAGGATACAGTGCTAGTAATGACTTCAACCATTGAAATTTTTTGAAGGCCCAAGGTGATGTTTATTTGTCATCAGTCTGTTTATAAGATCATGCAGGCTTGATACAAAACTTCTGTCGCCCCAATAAATTTTCAACGGTAGAATATCATTTCACACTATTTTCCATGGTGAGGTCCATTTGAGCTTAGGATGTACTTATTTTTTAAATCAAGCCCTAAATTAACTCGTGAAATTGATGGACGGAGTGGAAAAAATACATAAATCACGGTGGACCTCACAGGGTTCACTCACTACGCTACCCACAGGGTTTACGCAATCCGGTTCCATCCCGAGCCGGGTGTTGCAGGCAATACCACCACCTGTAGGGAGGGAAGACAACTGTGGAAATTCCCAAAAATCAAAATCTGAAATTATGAAGAATAAGGAAAGCCCGTGGTGGAAACTCCTGCTGGTGTAGTATGGTGCTCCTCCTCCCGACCGCCATCCGTACTCCCTTATCTCCCATCCTATCTCCTCCCAAATCCAAGATAAACAAACTTCTCCTCCTTTCTAACACCACCACCTCCTTCAAAACCAATTTCCCCTCTTCCAATCTCTTCCCCACCAAAACCCCAAAGACTCCCATTCCAATCCATGTCTCCATCAATGGCCCATCATCATCATCACCATCACCATCATCATCATCATCATCATCATCAACGGCTACAACTACATCTGATTTCGAGTCTGGTGCTTCTCAATGCACCCATTGGATGGTGGTCATGGACAAACCCCCAGATGGGGTTTCTTCAAAATCCGACGTCGTGGACTATTACGTCAGGACGTTAGCTAATGTTTTAGGAAGGTGGGTCTTTCTTCTTGCTCTTTGATTTAATATCTATTATCCACTCTGGTTGATAGATACACCATTTCTTTTCTTCTTCTGATAATGCAAAATGGTACAGCTTTTGTACTATTCTTGTGCCAAATAGCGAAAGGTGGGGTGTAATTGGTGGCCCTGCTTGTACTTATTCTCTTGAATTGATTATTGGTTTTTTTTTTTTTTGGGACAGTGAGAAGGAAGCGCAGATGTGCATTTATGACGCTTCTTGGGAGACTCACTTTGGTTTTTGTTGTGATATTGATGAGGAGACTTCTCGACGCCTTTTTGGTATGCTTCAGACAACAATTTCCAGATTTGTTCTTTCAGTTGAGAATGTTCTTTTTGATTTGTTCCTCATATAGCCTTTGAAATACATGGTTAAGAAATAGTACATAAACAGTCCACTTTCAATGGGAGAAAGGATAAAGATTGGATGGTTAGGATGAAGGTCTAAAATATCATTTGAATATATTTTGTACATCATATGAATTTATCGCGATGCAACAGGATACATTCTAATCTCATCGATCCTTTTGTAATATTGAATTTCATTAAAAGTATTTGGCAAGTAATGTAGTGATGATCCATTCTGATGCTATCTGTTTGCATCGGAATGTGTCAACAATATAAACTGATACAAAGTGTATTTTTCCATCACGTTGCCATATAACAGTAGAAAAATATTTATGTATTTCAAGTGAATTTATTGTGATATATTCCGTGTAGAATACAAGAACTTCCTATGGTGAGGCCCGTCGAATGAGCGGTCTGTATGACGGGTCTCCACTTGTATGGACAGGGATGTAGGCAGACACCGTACATGTTCCCTAGAAGAGGATCAATGAAACAAGAGGAAGTAAAAAGACAATGAAATGGAAGAAATTTTGATGTTATGTGAAACCAAGTACAAAGATTGAAATTAGCAAACAATGTAACTATTAGGGACTCACTCCCCCAAAGAAAGGGAACTCACTCAACAAAGTTGGGGATACCCTTTCCCAATGAGAGGACTCCCCCATCTCTTTGAAAGAAGCTATGAAAGGTCATCAAGTTTGGATATAAATGCTTGGATGCCTTTGCTAGCTTACTCTAGAATATGTATGGAAGAGAGGGTTCATCACTAAGATTCATTACTTTCATGCATAGAGACTCCAAGTTATCTTTGAATTTCCGGCAACCTTTTCCAATCATCATAGAAAATCTTCATTTATGTTATGGTGCTCCTATTTTCTAAGGCCTGCCATATTGCATTATTCACCCATTCCTAGTCTTCTTGCCTCATGAAAGCTTTGGTGGGCCGGGATGTAGGACTCTGTTCTTACTTGTCCAATAGTGTTACATTAATCTCCTTCCATGAAAGGAAGTTGACCTCGATTTTGGCTCTGTAACCTTTCCAATAAGCCTTTGTTAAGACGATGTAGCATGTAGGTCTTTTTCATCAATCCACGTGTCTTCAGATCCCTGTATGTTCTTCTAATGGATAAGATATTGGGCATAATCTCCATGATGTGTAGTCATTGACTACACATTGAGGATGTTGACAATATTGGGCCATTTGATGGGTGAACTAATTCCCAAATAATTAAGTCTCTCTCTCTCTCTCTCTCTCTCTATCTTTTGATTTATTTTTGGAAGGTAAGCAAAAAAGACTCTTGTTTCTTACCAAGGGGCATGCGACCGAAAGAATACATAGGGGCCCCACACCTTGGTTCAGGGAAGAAAAAAAATGAAAAAGCACTCACACATCGGGTTAAGGAAAAAAGCCCACACCTAACACACTGGGCTAGGGAAAATGTAGAAGCTAAGAGAAAAATGAAGAAAGGGAAGAGGGGAGGCCTTTCTAACTCTCCCATAAAGGGGAGGCCAGGAAAGACTAAAGATGCTGATTAGGGGGAATAAATGAAGCCAATTGTACCAAAGTTATGATGTGAGGGGCATTGTTGGAGGGGGCATTAGCTAGATTTGAAATAAGGGCTCTCTTGCGCCTACCAACAATCCCCACATTCCCTCCTAGAAAGGTGAGCTGTGTGTGCAAGGTATGAGCAAAAAGCCGCATGTATCAAGAGGAGCTATCAGGACTTTTGATCGCTGCACGACAATCTTCATCATGCACTTCAAGCACACGACTTGAAACCGTAGTAGAAACAATGTTCAAAGTATCAGTATCGCTACAAGTTTTGCTGGCCAGGGATACAAAAACAATATCATTATCGCCAATTCCTGAAAATGCGGGGAAACATGAGTAAAATAGTGGAATTTAAAGTGAAACTTCAAGAGATGCTAAAATACACATTTGCATATATAAAAATCAAATAATAACGAAAAAGATGCATATTTGCATATTTAGGAGTTTCCCTTTAATGGGGGCCTAAAAGCATGTATCGTTGACATAGGGAAACATTGGGGGAACATGGGGAAAATGGTGGATCCATCCATCCATGCATGTGTGTACATACATACATACATACATACAAACAGAAATGCATGATCCATCCATCTATCTATCCATGTATGCACACACACACACACACACACACACACACACCTCATCTAACCATCCAACTATCCATCCATCCATCCAACCATCCATTCAATGCATTTCATCATACAACCATGCATCCATAAAAAAATGAAATGTGATTTTTTGAATAAATAGATTTTTGGTGATATCGGTACATTGGCAATATTATCGAAATATCGCCGATACACTTGTGATACAAGCGACACCTAAAATTTACTTACTAAAAAATATTAGCAATACATTGGTGATATAAGAGACACATGGAATTTACACAAGCAAATGTTGGCGATATGAATACATTGGCGATATATCGTCGATACCTAGAATTTCTGATTCTACTAGTGTTATCGGTATTGGCAAGTTGGAGATATGGATAATATCAGGGATACTCCAAACAATGAGTTGAAATAATTTTGTCAAGGCCACATAGTAAAGGCTTTTGTCTTCGGGCCCTTGATTGTCAACTTCAGAGATTAACTCCCAAAGCAATTCTGGAGGTGGAGAGTGAAGCACAGAAACCCAACCTTGGTAGAATTAATTTCATTGCAGGAAAGGGTCCAATAAGGGCTAGGATCCTTTGAAGGATTAGGCCCACTACACATGGGTTGCCTGCGGACATGGTGGGTAGTTGTAGGGAGGCTCTACACTGCTGAAATATGCCTTGGAGCAATCATTGCTATGGAAGGGCCAACAATTGCTAATGATTGGCCAACAAACTTTATAAAAATGGGCATTGAAATCCTCCCGTCCCGGGGCCTTATTGGGATTTGCATACTTGATGACATTTTTAATTTCTTCTATGGTAATAGGTCTATAGAGATCCTTACCTTGCTCTTGAGAGAGCTTTTGATGGTTGTCAATCAAGTTCATGTCAATCTAAGTACTGTGCCCTTCCTTGAGGTAAGGATTTACTTGAAATGGTCAACCAAGACGTCCTTAATCTTATCATGATTAGCAAAGATAACCCCATCCTTATCCCCCATATTGCTGATGATGCTTGTCTAGCTTTATTTGAGGAGTAAAAAAGAATGTTAAATTAATGTCTCCTAGGTTGAGCCTAGTTTCCCTAGCCTTTTGCTTTTGCATAGACATTTCCAGACCTAGGTGGCGATCTAGCTTCTCTTTCACAATTTTGTTAATATTAATTTTTGAGCTAGATGGGTCCCTTAGAATCGCCAACTAGGCTAGCTCGAGTCTCTTCTTGGCATTGTAGATATGAGTGGATGGCCTATGTTTATTGACAACCCATCTTTTAAGGGCGAATTTGATTTGTTCGAGCTTTAAAGGCAACTACAAACATAAGCAATCCATCAATAGGAATAGACCAGGCTTCCCACAGTTTGGAAAAAGCCATCCATCTGACACCAGTAGTTAAAGGATCAAAATGGGGTTTTCTAGCCAAAAGAACTGACATCTAAGTTTAGAAGCATAGGAGAGTGATCAAATAAAGGCTTTTGATTCTTTGAGATGTGATTTTCTCCTGGCAAGCCTCTGGCCCCCCAACTTCCTAATAAATGGACTAATTGGATTTACACTTGTATATCTTCACCCACTTTTTTTGTCATTGTCAATGGGGAAGTTTGTGGGTTTTTTTAATGGTAATAGGGGTCTTCACCAAGGTGACCCCGTTCGCCTTTTTAATTTACAATAGCCATGGAAATGTTTTCAATGCTTATGTATTAATGTTGTGAAAATGGGTTAATCGTTTCCCCTTTCATTAACGGATCTATTCCATATCACACCTCTTTGTGGATGACCTCATGATTTTTGGTAGTGTTGATCCGCAAATTGCCATGAATCTTAAATGTCTTTTCTCCAATTTCAATGATCATTCATGCCTTGGGATTAACCTTCAGAAAATGTGGTTGTTTTCTCTTGATCCTTCTAGTCAAAACAAATCATTAAATCTATCCTCAATAGTCAATATGGAGGAAGGCCAATTACCTTTTAGGTATTTAGGCCTTCCCCATTACTTTACTAGGCTTCACATTAGAGATTGTAAATCTTTGATTGACAATCTCAATAGGAAGCTTGGGGGATGAAAGGCTAGCCTTTTCTCTTTCGTTGGCAAAGTGGAACTGATCAAATCGACCTTCTTAAATCTTCACATCTTTTGGTCACTTGCTTTTTTGCTCCTCAAGGCTGTTTTGACATATTGGAAAGGAGAATAAGGATTTTTCTATTGGGGAACTCAAAAGTCCACTCCATTAGTTGGGAATAAATTTGTGAACCCAAGCAACAAGGGGGCCTTGAAACCTCTACTAAAGCATGCCTCATTAAACAACTCTGGAAAATCATTTGTAAGGAGGAAAGCCTTTGGGGAAATGGATATAGGAGAAATATATTGGAAATGTATCTATATGGCATGCAAAAATTCTCCTATGCATCATGAGTTTGGCACAATATTTTCAATGTTCGAGATATTGTCAAGAAACATACCAGATTCTTGGTTGGAACAAGGAATCTCACTTTCTTTTGGTGTGACCCTTGGCTTGGCAATGACAATCTCATTGATCGATATGGCGAGCAGGTGGCCTCTAAATTGGGTATGGGGCTTGATGTTAAGGTTAGCACCTTTATTTAGGATGTTGAATGACAAACCCCCTACCCAACTTCTTCAGACTTAATTGAAATCTTCGACCAAATGAGACGGATATGCTTTGTCTCGATTGAGGACGAAGTTTTCTAGACATTATTCCTAAAGGGCTATATATCCTTTAATTTGGCAGTTCAGGCTTGTTAACATTTGGGAACTAATGTCCCTTGTACTGATTTAGTCTGGTTTAAATGAAACATTCCTAAGCACTCCATCATTGCTTAGATGGTTTTCTTAAGTAGCCTTAAGACTAAAGATATACTAGTTAGATTCAATATTATCAGTAATGGTGATTTCCTCTTATGTCCTTTTTATATGGAGAGGATAGAGCATATTTTTTTCATCTGCCCTTACACCCAATGGGTCTGACAGATGATTCATCGAAAGCTGCCTATCCCATATTCTCTCCCTCCCTCCATTGTTTAAGCGATTAATCGTCTCTTGTAGAATTCGATTGGCCCAATTAGCAATTTGTTAAGTAGGCTCTGTTTCCTTGCCCTTGCTTGGCACATTTGGAGGGAATGTAATTATTGTCTTTTCAATAATAATTTTGATGTAGGACCAATGCATGAACTAAGTAACATGTGAGATCAAATAGCCAAATTAAGATATTTAACAAAAAACACAAACATCGCTATAATCATCACAAATATCATGAAAATCAAAAGAAAATCATGCATAATCCTGGCCTAAGCTACCAACATCGTAACACAAGATCATTAAATAAAAAGAAACTAGGATCTAATAGATGTAGGGACATCCAGTTAGCATAGGGTACAAGTCTATTTCAAAATAGGAAACCTAATACAACATAGGGTGAAAATTATGGTTTGGGTAATTTGGGAAAGTAGGAAATTAGGAATTTTAGGTTTAGGGTTAAGGTTTCGAGGATGGAAGAAAGGAATTTTGATATAATGATGGTGGGAGACCAAAAGGGGCAAGTGAGATTCACACGTGTGGTCGTACGTGTGGCGTGGGAGGATGGGTTTAGGTCGGTTAGGGTTTGGATTGTAGATGGTTATGGGAATGTTGAGTTTGGGAGAAGACGGAGATCTATGATGGAGAGAATGAAGAACCTGAAGAAAATACTTGGATGAGGAAGAAAACAGAAGAACTTATGGGGATAGATGGAGACCTCGCACATCCGTTGATGAAGATTAACCTTGCACCAATCTTCCTTCCAAATCACATGAAAGTGTCTTCAAATCGCATGAAGATGAGAGAAGAAAGCAAGAGCTTCTCTCTCTCTCTCTCTTTGTTTTTATTTTTTATTTATTTTAATTATCATAAATTCCAATGGGAGAGATGTCACATGCCACCCTTTTTTTATAGATCCAAGAAGTTTAAAAAATTACAATAATCATTGTCTTGTGAATTTTAACGAAAATAACCCTAGTCTAAATAAAATCAACCAAAGCACTCATAATGTGTCCAAATATAAAATAATCAAAAATTACATCCTAAAATATGATAAAGTCTAAAATTGATGTAGATGATCAACGATCAATGGCTTGATCATGTGATCCATGCGATCCAATGGCCCAATTGTTGCGTCCTTCCGATCCAACGGTCTCGATCACTCCATAAAGCAGCCCATGTGCATCTTCCCAGTGCGGGGACTTCCAGATGATCGCACATGCACATGGGGTCTTCAGCACGATCACGGGTACTCACCTAGCCACCGGGAAATCGGTGCGGCCTGCCTCCTCCTCTAATACGTACGTACGGGTGTACATGACGTGATGTCCTCATCAAATTTTCTTCTGAAAGAGATTATCCTTAGATGAATTCTCAAGGAGGTGAGATCTCATGCCGCATTCATTGAAGGCCCTTTATTAGCATTGGCTACTTTGGGGCATATTTTGGCGGCTTGGAGTCTCTCTACAACTTTTCACCACACAGCCCCGCATACGATAGGTCTTGTCCTTCAAGAGACCCCGATCCTTGTTGGATACTCTCTTGAGCATAAATTAATTCCACAAAGGTTGGGCTCCTCTATTCAACCCCACCTCCTGAATCATTTGGGAGCTATTCCTGTGGTTGACAGTTAAGGGCCTAGAGACAAAAGCCTTCCTATTACTGTATGATCTAATATGACTTATTTCTGCTATGGTTTCCGGTCTTTTGCTTGAAGTGCATAATGAAGGTTGCCATGTTGCGGTTAAGAGTCCTGATAGATACTCTCGGAGCATGTGGCTATTTGCCCGTTGTTAGTTTTATGAGTGTGTGTGCCTAGTTCTTGGTGTGTGTGGGGCCTTGCATGTGGGCCTGAATGTGCCTCTTGTTGGCCTCTGTGTTATGGGCTTTCAATCCTTAGTTATTTAGGCCTTAGTTGTTGTTGTTGTTTTTTTTTTTTTTTTTTTTTCTTATTTCCTCTTTTGCCTTTTTCCAATATCTCGAGTCTCTTCAATATGAAGGGCATATTTGTAATTGTATAAGGCTATCTATTATAAATAAGGGAGTTTGACGTCCAACCCTAGTATACTTTCTTCTCTCTCTCAAATTGTTTTCAACTCTAACATAGTATCAAAGCTAGGAAAGCTCTCTTCTTGATTTCTCTTCTTTTTCTTCTTCTTCTTCTTCTAGCATTTAGCTCTTTTTCTTCTTTGTTTTCTTTTCTTTTTGGGAATTTAGTTTGAGAGTCGGCATGGTCTAGCCGACTATATGATTTGATTTTTTCAAGGGGTCTTGCGGATTATTCATATTTTGTGGTGTTGCTGATTGCTGCAATTCCAGTTTTGGGTGATTCTGTCTAGGGATTTTCTCCAGTTTTCTCGTGACAAAACTGGTTTATGTTGTCTAGGGCGTGTTGGAGTTTTTCTGTTGAAGCAAATTTTAGGTTGCTTTGGCTAGGGTTTGTTGGATGTTTTCTGTTGAAGCAGATTTTTGTGTTGCCTTGGCTAGGGTTTGTTGGAATTTTTTTTCCTTGTTGAAGCAGATTTTTATGTTGCTTTGGATATTGTCTATTATGATAGAAGTTTGGATATTTTTCCCTAATCTCAGCAAACATATTTTTGGACAACAATCGGGTTATTAATCTTATCTTTCGGCCAGTTTTTTGGCCGCAAGATCCCCTTCCCTGTGTGATTGGGTTTAGACATTAGTTGGAATTTCTTATTGCAGTCATTCGTTCTCTTTGCTATTGTTGTTTATAACATTATTTTGTCATTTGTTGTTTGAGATTCTATATGGTTGACCCCGTCAATTCCAGAATGGAACGATTAGTTGTTCATTTTGAGAACTAGTTCGTGGCATGTATAAAGACCACATTAGTGCTGGCTTTCCAGCAACAGCAAGAATCTTTGTCCCCTCTTATTCCTGTGAGTAGTTATAATGTGAGCTCATGTTTGATTATTGTAGTAAAATGAGTTAGAAATGAATGGATGAAACGATAAAACACATATATCTTGATGCTCCCACGAAAATTAGGGATGGAGAGCAGCCAGCTTTGCATGACTGGAGGCAATGCGTCAAGTTCATTGCGGGTGTGGCTAGTAGTCACCTTCAGCGACTGACCACCAGGCTAGCAATGTAGTGGAGTTCTTGATAGAGTAGGCGAGATCAGGCTGGAAACTCGTGAGCCAGTCGGATCCCGTCAAACCAGGCCAAAGCCCCGAGAGTCGGGTCGGATCAAATGGGCCCTGCGAGATCCGATGTCAAGCCAGAGTGAGTTCGGGTCATGTAGCAACTCAATCGAAGATCCGATTCGAGAATCCGATCCCAGATGGGGATCTCAATCAAATCCAATAGAAATCGGGTAGTATAAAGTCATATTTTACTCTTTAAAAAAAACAAAAACAAAAAACTTTTATCTTCTTCTACCCGAACCCTAACACTACCCGCAGCTCGAGCCGACTTTCTCTCCTTCCCTCCTTTCTCTCATATTTTCTCTCCTTCTTTCTCTCTTGATTTCCTTCCTCTCATTCTCTCTCCTCCTCTCTCCCTCTTTATCTCCCGATTTCCCTCCTCTCCTTTTTTCTCTCACTCTCTCACTCGATTTACCTCCTGTTTCCTTCCTAATACCAGAGCATCTGAATTGGCATGACACAGCCCAGTCTGAATTGACTGGACAGACTCAACTCGATTCGACTTGGTTTCCCTAACTGAGTCGGACTCGGTTCGGGTTAGGCCAGCAAGGAATCAGTTCGGATTGAATCGGCCCTGCTAGACTTGGTCCCAAATCGGATCGAGTTCAGATCAGAAGCTTGTAAAAATTGGATCAAGTCAAGTTGGACCTAATCTGATTAGGTCCGACTTGACTGGATGCCCACCTCTAGTACTTGACATCAGTGCCCATCTAGATGTATTTATTGTATATCCAAGCTTTGTTTTCCCTTGTTGTGGTCCACTAGAGATTTAAATCTGCCTCATTTTTGGGATCAAACTCCTAAAATGATATGGAAAAATGGATGGACGGCATAAATAAAACACATACATCATGGTGGGCCCACAGAGCACTGACTACTAGCTAGCCAAACTACGTCCAGGTCCCAGGGACATTGGATCCCACTCACGAGCAACGAAAAACCAAAGTATATACGTGGCGATGTACAAACATTCATGAAGCCTCTGCTTATCAGCTATTATCCCTGCTAAAGAGTTTCGCGCTCCCCCCTAGCAGTTAAGAAAATCCAGTCTCCTTCGCATTTCCAATCTCATTTCTGGTTCATTTTCCTATACTGATAAAAATTCAAAAATTTCTTGACGAATATCCGATTTGATCTGCATTTTCTTTCAAATGAGGTGGATTTTTTGGCTTTCTTCCCTCTCTTGTTTGGATGATTATTTTTGCGCGGGTCTCATTTTTCTGATTCTTTTAAACTTTTTCCTAGGAGAAATCTGGAATTTCTTACTTGATTTCAAAAATTCATGTTCTCTCTTTCAGATGTTGTTAACAACTTTCGAGTCGAAAACTTGAGATTTTTTAGTTTTCTGGCGCTTAGATTCTCTGAGAACCTCTTCTTTTTTTTTCCTTTGATTTTCCCAGATTCTACTACAGAAATTGGCAAATTCATCGGTGGAATTCTTCTATTTTCTTTTGGAGTTCCCATTAGTAGTTGAAATTCTACATTTTCTCGATTTTTACTATTTAGATTCGATTTCTGTTTTTTTGTTTTTGTCTTTTTTACATCACATAAGTTATGAGATTCTTCTTCATATCTGTTATTTTTTCTGATGTCTTTTGAGAATTTTCTTGTTGGATTTCCATGGCTACTATACAGTTCCTGGGTGCTTCTGCAACAAGGAGCTTGCCACCTTATGAAGGACTCCACCTGTCCATGGTTAGGGTTTCTTCGGTCGGGCCTTGCAATGTAGGGCTCAACAGGAGGCATTTCCAAGGTCTTGTTGTTAGGGCCATTACCGTTGATGCCCCAAAGGTCTTTCTTAATTTTCCTTTTTATATGTATTTTTCTCCATTTCTTTTGGATCTTCAATTCGTTGTTAAGGTTGCATTTCTGATTTTAGGTTGTTGAAAGTAATGCACCTCAAAATCTTTGTAGGTTTCCATTTTGAAGTGAAATGTATGATTGCATTATATTGAGGAAAAAATAGGGGATAGAAATGTAATATTGAAATTATTCTAAACAATTTATTTGTTTTCAAAATGAGTTTTGCTAGAACCCAAGGCAACAATGAAGTAGTGAAACACAATAGGTTTTGGAATTATGGATGAGTAATGTTTTATATAGGGTTACATGGTCCTTTTTTATTGCATTTCATCTGAATAAACCACCCCCTATTGTTAAAACCCTACAATTATTTTATTTTTTTTTAAATGCTATGGGGTTTCAATGAATCATCATGATGGAAATTAACTTCTCTTTATAAGATATGACTACTTCCCATCTGAAACTCAAAATCCATCTTGAATTGCCACAAATTAGATAATTCATCTCAGTTGCAGCAATATAAAGAAGATGGGGAAGAATAATAGGATCATAGGATAAAGAAGGATAAATAAACACATGAAGTCTTGCCACAAGAAGCTGGAGGAATTTTGCCCCTAGAGTTAGAAGTGTTCCAATTCTAAGAAATTCCAAATGTAGGAACCTAAAAAAGGTTCTTCATTCAATTGATCTGTCTTCAATGCTTCATTTGAATGAAAATATATCACATTAGTACATAAAGCTACAAAAGAGACCACGACTCAAATCCTATTTGTCCTTGCTCCTCATATCTATTGCTTGATTCAGTCTACCCTACAACTAATTAGGATAATGTCAAGAAGTAGATGAAATGAGGAATAATTTCTTCCTTTTCTGAATATAACTGGACAACCAATAGGGCCTGTGTGGCTGTAGGTTGGGTTGTTAATGGGTTGGGTCCTATTGTACCCATATCTAGGCTAACCGAGTTTAGTTCATGCTAGTCTTGGGTCTGCGTCTAGATCTTGAAGACCTAGACACGAATCAAATCAGTTTTAGGTACACACCATTCTTTAGATTGAGCTTTCGGGAAAAATAAGAGCATTTAAATGGTTGGGCCCACCCGATGGATGGATTAGACCTCACACGTGTATGCCAATTTGAGACACTCATGGTGTGTAAAACCTCATTTCTTTTGCTTAAATTCAACCCACACCCAAAGCTTCATCTGTCCCCAATCTCATTGATCAACTCATTCTTAAAGCCAATTTTTTTGCTGACATATGTCTCTTCATTGGTACTTTTGAGAACTAAAACATATGAGATGGCTATCCTAACACTTAAATCCCACAAATTGTCAATGATATCATCCAACCTTTCCGCGTGCACACACACACACACACACAAACACACATAAACACACACACACACACACACACAAGAAAAAAAAAAAAACTCCAACCTCCATGTGGTGTTCAAAGTATCGGGATCGCTGCAAGTTTCGTTGGCTAGGGATACGGAAACAATATCGATATCGTTGTTAACTGGAAATGCAGGAAAACATGGAAAAATGGTAGAATTTTTAGTGAAACTTCAAGAGATGCTAAAATATACATATTTGCATATTTTAAAATAAAAAATTTACAAAAAGAATGTATACACAATAAGTTTTCATTTAATGGGGGCTTAAAAGCATGTATCGTCGTAAGAAACAGTCTAACCATCCCATCGATCTCATCTAACCATCCAATCATCCATCCAACCTTCCATCAATATTGCAAAATATCAACAACTCACAATATTTTGCCAAAAAATCATCAATAATTAGAAAAAAAAATGAAACATTGTGGTCTTGATATCGAGAATCTTGTGATAACGATAATATTGAGAGATTATCAATATTAGAAACAATAAATTAAAAACTGCATACAACAATGTGTTCATAAAAAAAAAAATTAAAATAGATGGTTTTAAAAAAAAATTATTTTATTATTTTTTTTAATAAGCAAACTTTCTGTGATATCTCTACATTGATGATATTGTTGAAATATTGCCGATACACTTGTGAGACAAGCATGATTACATAGTCAAAAATATTGACGATACATTGGCAATATCAGTAATGCCTGGAATTTACACAATTGAAAATATTGGTGATGTCGATACATTACCGATATTTAGAGATACATTGTTGATGTCTGGAATTTCTAAAATACTGGTGTTATCGGTATTGCTACCAGTGTTATCGGTATCGCCAAGCTAGAGATAATGATAATATCGAAGATATTTCGATAACATTAGAGATAATTCAAACAATGCCTCCGTGGGCCAACCTTGGATTTAGCCTAATTAATAGCATTGTAAGAATATATACTTCAATGCTCGCAAGTATGAGATTAAAATCCATAATAGATTTTACAGCTTGCTTAAGGGCCATCCCCCTAACAAAATTGGAATCCCTTATCCCAATAGACTTGGATAATTCAATCAAAATCACACTGGTGCTATCTCCTACCACTCCACCTACTCTTGTAGTGTCGGGGTTGAAATTGCATGGATTATCTAACACGATATCACGGCTCGTGGAAGCTTATAGAGCTTAGAATTATGGCTAAGTCCTAGATATGGGGTGAATATGACTACTTAAAATTATTTACCAATTAATTCAATTAAGCGAATCCAAGTGCATAGACTACAAGAGATACAACTAATTGAGCAAAGTAATCTAAGGAAAGAGATGTAAAATATCAATTGCGTGTGCTGCAAATTAAGTGCCTAGCGTATACTTTAATCATGCATCTATATGAATTAAACAAATATAATAACAAATAAGAATAAAAATTCATCCACATAAGCAATTGCAAACATAATGATGTATAGTGGTTTGGTTAAGTACCTACTCCACTCCCGGCGGACACACCCAAACTTAAATGTACTGTATTTCACTATCTTGATGGCCTTCAATAGGTTTACCACAAACCTTTACAATCCTACACAAGGATCTACACATACACACCGGTGTTGGTGACGTCATCAACAAGGACCTACTAAGGTATTCAAAATCGGTTACGTAATGGCCGTTACATAATGGTAACAGTCATAACCATTATGCATTTTGGGGTCAAAACGGCCGTTACAGAGAAATGGGCCATAATAGTCCAATAACAATTAAAAAAATTGACTATAACGGTCGATACGGGGAAATAACGGCCCGTATCATAATGGTAACGGTGGTGACCATTACGGCCACCGTTACTATTTTGGAATACCTTGGGACCTATATGTACTCACCTATGTTGGTGGAACATGTATCCACCCATGTTAGTGTCTCCCTTGGAGACTTGGTTTTCTATAAGCTAACCACACGTATCCACCCATGCCCGTGTCTCTCTTGGAAACTTAGTTTTCTATAGGCTAACCAAGAACCTATTCAGTCAGAG
The DNA here is from genome assembly GCF_029962835.1 of Magnolia sinica. Taxonomy (NCBI): domain Eukaryota; kingdom Viridiplantae; phylum Streptophyta; class Magnoliopsida; order Magnoliales; family Magnoliaceae; genus Magnolia; species Magnolia sinica. Next base: position 55,353,227 of record NC_080579.1, read on the forward strand.
ACTCCCACGGAGACTAACACGTATAAATCCGTGTCTGGTGAATTCGAGTTTGGGTTACAAACTCTATACTCAATTCCACATAGGAAAAGAGTATATAATGGACTCTAAACAAGAACCCTTACTTGGCTGGATGAGCCCATTTGTAGCACCTATGAGATGCATCTTCAATCTTGAATATGCTTTTTTGGTGTTCCTCTGATCTTTAAAGTTGATCTTGTTCCACTTACTCGAATTGGCTATCGACAACGATTTTCCTATTGAGATGCCAAGGTAACGGGAGTTTGGTTGAATCTCTTACAACTAATGATGTTAGTTGGTTTTAAGTTGAGATTTACCTAGATGGGTATTCTAGAGGATATAGACAAGGATTTACCTATAGGTTTGGTATCTAATCTCTAGAAAATAGAAGAGTTCAAACACACCTTCATAATGGAGTATTGAATGCTCATTAAAATGATTAATCACAAGAAAAGAGACATAAAATTCTTTGGTTTGGAGGAATCACCTAGGTTTTGTTTTTACTAAAAACCCATCATCTTTGCAAAGATCCAAATGCCAAATATATATAGAAAAAATGCTCCAACGGATCTAAAAAGGCTAGTTATCGATTCTATCGATTTCACTTTTGATTCGATCGAGAAATTCCAAAATTTTCCAAATTGCTCGGTGGAATGGCTGTTTTCAATTCGATCGACTAAAATCGATGGGCTGTCAATTTGATCGATTGTTTTGTTGTTTTGATCTATAGGTCTGTCGATTCAATCTATAAATTTGTCGATTTGATCTATAGATTTGTCTATTTGATCTAGAGGTCTATAGATTCTCTGGTCCTTTGTAAACTTTGATAATTGATGATTAAATTGATTCCTAAGGCTTGGGATAATAAAATATGGTTTTCCTATTGAAGTATATCATCTAAAGGCTAGGTTGTTTTGGACCTAAAGGGTTCTAAGGTTTAGGTTACACCAAGGCACTTCAATTTACCTTTTTGTTCACTCCTTGATGCTTCAAGTCTTCATGTGTCTTCAGTCTTCAGCTTCTAAAGGGCTCAACTGACTCACTAATACACCGGCTCCCGTGATTGACAAACATATGCACTTATATGGGTTACTAAAAAACCGTTGAAATTAACTTTGATTACTCTTGACACTGCAGCGGACTACTGTGGAGAGGCCTAGTTTTTCTTTAGAGACCACTATAAAACCTCCTCCTAATCCAAATTAGCATAACTAGAAGGGATGACTCTGAGCCTCCTGTCCAAATCTGCCCCTTACTTTGTCAAAGAGATGAACTTCTGAAAAATGATACCAATAGAAGCCATTTTCTGTCGAGAACTATCGAGTTTCTTTCCAACCATATCGTGCTTGAACTGCATGATTGCTATGCCCCAGAGATTTCAGCCAACAGAATACCAAGCGTGTGCTAACCATGTGACATTCCAAATTTATCTAATATTTGTGCCCAAATTTGTGGTGCAAACAAACAATGAACACCTAAAAAGGATCCGTGTAAAACTCACTATAAGAAAATAGGCCTTTAGCCACAATTTTTAGCCTCGGTTGAAAAATGGAGGCTAAATGTGTCTATTTTTAGCCTATGCAACTGAGGCTAAACTCTATAGGAACCAAGGCAAAAAGTCTACCTTTTAGCCTCGATTGCAAGCGAGGCGAAAAAGTCTACCTTTAGCTAGCATAGAACCGAGGCGAAAAGGTCTACATGTTAGCAGCCTTCAATTCAATCGGTGATAGGAACCGAGGCAAAAGGTCTACATGTAGCCTCAATCTGCTTTTAGCCTCGGTTATGCATAGAGGGAGGCGAGGCGAAAGGTTAGCTTTTAGCCTCATAGGGCAGGCGAGGAACGAAAGGTCTACTTTTTAGCCTCAGTTGCATGAACCAAGGCGAAAGGTCTACATTCTAGCCTTCACAGCCTCGATTATTCAATCTACTTTTAACATACAGGCTAAAGGTCCAAATAACGAGGCGAAAGGTCTAATTTTTAACCTTAGTTGCTTAGTTGCATAGGAACGAGGCCAAAAGTCTACTCGGTTGCATAACCTCGGTTGCATAGGACCTTTTTATGTTGCCAGAGGCAGGCGAAAGGTCTAGCATTTTCCCCATTTGAGTAGTTCTTAGTTCTATCGTTTTCCCCATTTGGCGGGAGTTTTTTTTTTTTTTTTTTGCTAATTTCACTGAAATCTTGCTCAGGAAGTGGAAAATCCTATCGTTTCTAGCTCATTTACTGGATTTGAGCAGTTTCTACATTGCAAAATCAGCGATTAGGGTTTGGTGTTCGATCTGAGAGCAAAACCTTGTTCTCTGCTGTGAAATCTGCTCCTCCATTGCCAATTTCCTTACCGGCTAGATAAACAAGGGGCATATACACCAATTGCAGCTCCTCACCGAACCGAACCCTAGCTCTTCTCTCCGTCTTCTCCAATATTTCTCTCGTCTTCATCAGATCTACCGTCTCTCTCTCTCTCTCTCTCTCTCTCTCTCTCTCTCTCTCCAATCATCAGATCCTCAAAAGACAGTGAGCTTTTTTCCAATTTTTTTCCACATGGTTTTTTTTCTCAATTTTTAGTGTTAAATCTATTTTAATATGAATCTAGCTTATGTCTCTCGATTCTGAGAGATTTCGTTGGATTTTGATCCGATTCTTTCTAAATCTCAGCAAATCAGAAGATATTATGGACTCCACCATAACATGAATCTAACATTTTTTAGCTGTGTTATGTCTGCTATTGGAGGAAACAATGCTGGTCCTGGTCGATATATTGTATTAGTATTGCAGTTTCTTTCTTCTATTCATATTTTGAGTTTTTAAAATGTTCTTGATATGGTTGTAGCACTTCATCACCAATTAGGAGATACTGACGAGCCAAACGATGGCAATGCCTAAGTGAAGAAGAGAACTAATATGTTACTTCTTGGTGATCACCTTGGAGATCTAGGAATGTCTGATGGTTTGAACTATGAGAACCAAATTGTTGTTGGATTCTTGTAAGTAAATCAATGCCTTTCTGTCTTTTGTAGTTATGTAGGAAAAATGTTTAGGCATTCCCATGTTTGATGCACATGCAATTTACTAGTGTGTGCATGCACACACACACAGTACAATTCCACACACATGGGAAACAAAGCACAATTTCTAATTCTTTTCAACTTCTTATTTTTCAAAAATAGGCGATTCCTTGCTCCTGCTTTTTGCGAAACTGCAACTAAAGTTCTTGCCTTGATGATGGTTTCAAAAACAGGCGATGCCAAGAACAACCACCTAGTGACTTCTCTATTGCTCAGTTCCAGTTTCTGGAGTGACTACTTGTCGTCCATGGGCACTAGTGCTATAAGAGGATTACCCAAATGGTAAGAACTACAAAATCCCTTCTTTCTCTACTTTCACTCAACACAAAATTGTATATTTATATGGGTTGCATGGCTAATTTGTACTCGTGGAAACTACATTGCATTCAGATCTGTTATTTCTTTTATAAGAATATTTTATTTTGTAGCGATTTTATTTTGCAGTTTAAAATTAATACCTGACTTTTTTGAGTTCTTTGCCGAACTCACCTTGTTCCTACATTGTTCTCATTTTTGTGAGGGTTTTTGTTCTCTATATTACGAGTGATCAAAGGTAAAGTTGAGGATGTTGAATTGCCTGAGAAAGTGGACATTCTGATTTCTAGGGCTATATGATTCAGAAGGGTGTTCTTAAATGACCATGATGTAACTTTTGCAGTGTTAACAAGGTATGATTATGAAACAATTTGATTCAAGTGATTGAATTTGGTAATTTACCTCATGAACTGTGAATCCCACTGTGGATGGAGCATATCACTAAAAATCCACTTACCAAAAGCAATTCTAACCATCCAATTAATTGCTATCAAATGGATGGTTCAAAGTAAAATAGTGAGTGGCTCATATTTGAAGAGAGAAAAAATCATATGGTTAAACTTATTTTCTCACTGCACTTTTTCTTTGAATTCAAATTACAAACATTTATAATAGATGTTTATGATAGATTATTCTCATTTCTGGAGTCAATGAAGTACACTTCTATAATATCAATCCACTGCGACCGATATATTGAGTTTATAATCATCACAGTGGGAGGAGCTTCAAGGTGGGTTTGAGCAACTGAATTTGCAGCATGTGTTCATATTTGGCAAGTGATTCATCCAGCACTGAATGTTTTAGCTAATCTTGTTTGCCCTCCTCCTTCGATCAGCACTGAATGATTACAGACCATTGTATCTTTTGATGATCTTAGTTAATGCAGCTTACTCAGTCACGAATTAAAGTTTTTGTGTATAGTTTTTCTAACAGTATGTTGCTGTAAATAGGAGGTTGAGGTAGATCATCTCCATCCTCTCAAGTGACCAGCTTCCCTGTCCTCAACTGTATCTGTACTGTACAGCTAACAAGGTCATTCTTGCTAATGAAAATGCTGATGATCTTGATATTCACCACTTGGGTATGTGTGTGGTTCATCACCCCCACTGGAATATGGAAAAAATCATGGCGTGTAGCTGAAGATGATGCCAAATCCACCTTCTTCAGATACTCCGGTACTTAAATTCTCACTATAGTTACTTCTTCTTTCACATGCCTTCTTTGAATGGAATTGCAGCAGCACTTTGAGATTCTCCTTTATTAATCCTCCTAATTATCAATATTTCTCTGATTTATAAGGCCTTAATTTCGCTGTATACTCCTTTCCTATCCTTGTTTTGGCGATCTTGGGTTTCATTTACTTGCATCTAAATGCCACAGATCGAACAAGCTGGTATGTTTCTCTGTTGCATTATTAACAAAAAATAAATAAAAAATCATGATGACTATCAAACTGCATTTCATCCTACTTGTGCTAAACGTGTTGGCCTGCACATGGATGTGAAGACTGATGGAGGCAAGTTTTTTCAGCACAAGGCTTATTGTGAAAAACATAGCTTGGATCAGAAAAAGAAGGTCATATTAATTGCTTTTGAAGAATGAATATCTTATGATGCATTGTCTTTCATAGGATAAAAGTCTTATGTTACAATGCATAAGTTTATTTCTCCTGCCTCATCTTGGTTTTTATCAATTTCTATAGGTTGAGAGTCTACAACATGGACCTGATGAAGTCCGCCGCATTAAGCACCGACAGCACTGATGATGACGGGCGCGACCATAACTTTGTATTGTTTGTGGAACCTAATGTTGTGTAACAGTTTGATTGAGTTAAACTTTAAATAAACTGTTGTTAACTATTTTATTGGTATTGTGGCTTTCATGATTGATTGTTTCAAGAGTGGATTGAATGAATGGATTAGTAGTTTAAATAAATATTTTAAAAAATAAAAAAATATTTTTAGCCTCAATTTGTAACTAAGGCTTGAATTTAGCCTCGGTTATTGATAACCAAGGCTGAAATTCCCGTGGCTAAAGGCTTTAGCCTCAGTTGTTGAGAACCGAGGTTAAAAATAGATTTAGCTTCGGTTGGAGGCAATTGAGGCTAAACTTTAGAGTCAGTCTCCGTCAAAAACAATGGAGGCTAAAATTTTGATTTAGCCTCATTTTGAGAAAATTGAAGCTAAAAAGGTTTTTAGCCTCACTTGAAGAACCAAGGCTATAAAAGTCAATTTAGCCTCGGTTGCTAAAACTGAGGCTTTGGGGTTTCAACCTTGGTGTGGATAACTGAGGCTAAAGGCTTTAGCCTCAGTTTTTAACCTTTTTAGCCACAGTTTTGAACCGAGGCTAAAACCCCCTTTTCTTGTAATGACTTTTGCTTCATAGGCGGCATATATTGAGAGATATCATTTGCAGTATCTCATGTGATCAATGGTTATGATCTTGTAAAAAAAATTTATCCATACAAATGCCCCAATTTTTTATGGGATTCAGTTGGCCCAGATTTGGGGAGTTGGTGAACTTTCTCCACCCAACAAATTATTAAAACTGATTAAACAGAGAACCCTTGATGCAGGACAATTAACCACTTGCTCTCCTCCCCTTGAATCTGAGGCTCAGATTCTTCTGTCCGGGCCATGAACGGGGATGTATGTGTTTTAAGAAGAGATAACATCTCCATCAGCCCAGGGCCCCTTGATTTGATTGGTTGCCACTAATGCCGTTCATTTGTTTCGTCATCATTTCCATCATATGTCCCATAGGTAATTCATTTTGCTCATCTCCGTCCATCTCAGGACTAAAAGAATGTGCATAATGGCAGATCTGAACACATATCACAAACCTGGCTTATAGATCGTATTAAAACACAGTTCTGAATTTTGGAGCAAATCTGCCACTTGGTTGGGTTACATATCACTAATCCGACTTGAAGATCATGTAATAGTGCAAATCTAAAATTTGGGGTAGGTCTGACTGCTGATTCGGTCACAGACAACCAATTCGACTTGAATATCGTCCAAAAATGCAGTTGCGAAATTTTTGGAGATCTGACCCGCCATGAAGATATCGTAAAAATGCTTTTCTGAAGTATGTGCAGATTGCACTGTTGATAGGCTTATGGCTCAAAGATCTGACTTGAAGACATGTAAAAATGCAGATATGAAATTTCGGGCAGATTGGACTCTTTATTGGTCACAGATCACTAATCTGACTTGAAGACAGTATAAGAATGCAAATCTAAATTTGGGGCAGGTCTGAACACTGATCAGGTCTCAGATGACCAATTTGACTTGAAGATTGTGCATGAAATGCAGACATGAAATGTTGAAAGATCTGACCGTTGATCAGGTCAAGTATGACATATCGATTGAAGATCATGTTGTTTTGGAATTTGGGGCATATTTCACCATTGATCAGGTTATGGATCACCGAATGGACTTGAAGATGGTTAATAGTTCAGGTATATGAAATTTGGGGCAGATCTGACTATTGATTGGTTATGGATCATGATCCGACTTGAAAGTCACATAAAAAAATATTTGAATTTCAGGGCAGATGGGTAAGAAAATCGAATTTGTGAACAAGATATGAACATTGATCTTGAATATGGGCCAGATCCAATCATTGATATGGTCTCAAATAAGCAGATCGATTTATGGACAACATATGAATGTCAATCTTGAATATGGGTAGATCCCACTGTTGATTTGGCCACAGATGTCTTATACGATTTGTAGGCAATGTTTGAATGATGACCTTGATCAAAACAGTGATCTTGCCAGGGATCAACAAATCTGATTGATCTACACTGCCTATGAATGCTGATCATGACTATGGTGTAGATTTAAGAATTGATATGGGGTTGGATGTGATGGATTAGAGGATTGGTGGGTGTAAGGAATTATATATAGAGTCTTTTGGGTGGCAGCTAAGACTCCGATTAAAAGGGAGAAGTGGCTGTTGGGGTTTTGGAGATGGAAAGAAACAGTTGGGGATAAATTTTGGGGATGGGAAAGAGGGACGGCTAGAGTTTTCGGGATTGGAAAGAAAAGCAATGAAAAAAAGAGGAACTTGCTCCAGTGCTGATTAATGCAACGCCAACGCCTGGTTCCCTCTCTACCCTGATTTGCCTAATCCAATTATCTGATCCCAAACCCTAAACCATCTTGATTTAAAATAAAAAAGAAGAAGAAAAATCTAGGTTGATGGCAGCCTTCCCGTGATTCAACAGACAGACAGACACACACCCAAAAAAACCAAAAACTATGTATGTGGGAAAAAGGGAAAGATCTAGTAACACATGGTAAGATAAAGAGGCAAGCCATGCCACCAACAACGCACCAAGAGTTCTCGAAAAAAAAAAAAACACTTTTTATAGGTAAAATGTGAAAAGAAAATAATTCATTACATTAGTTGAATCACATGCCCAAGAGGGGCTTATTTATATCTTGAAACAAATGACTAAACCCTAAAGGTGAAAGGACCAAAAGGCCCTCAAGCAATATTCACTAGTAGGCACAGAAGTGAGGATAGTGTAGACTTCTTCTCTATTTGTTTTAAACGTTAAACAAATGGAAAAGTCCAAGCCCTACTACCATATGTATGGGCCATGTGGAGCCATGTATGGCCATGTGAGGCCCACACATCTGACCATGTGGGACACATGGACTGGTGGTTTGCTTAAATCACTTAACCATTTCAGTTTTTTTTTTTTTTTTAAATTTATTTATTTACTTATTTTTGAATTGTTTCTAATCATATTTGTTTTGCTGATACAGCTCTGTAGCATGCATCACCCCATTGGGGCCTTCATGCACAGATTATCAGATGATCATACCTGTCCATGTCCTGGGCCCCATAACAAACAGTTGATTCTGACTGTTTATAAATTAAATTTCCATTGGTTCACAATCAACTCCACATATCATTGGTTAGGATCATCCATTCTGTGTGATTATTTGATCGTGGCCCATCCACCATGAAACACAAAGGTCGACAATTCTGATAATCTGTTCTTATTGGTTTCCTTCTGTCTTCATCTCTTTGACCTATCAAACTTACCTTTTATCTAGCTCAATTAGGTTTAAACTTTTTTCAATGCCATGTAATTTCTTTTCTTAATTCTGTTCATTCATTCATTTACCTCTGTTCCTTGAAATCTTACTGGTGTTCTCTTGTGTCCTTTTTCTCTGTGTTATTTTACTTGTATTTACAGAAGATTGGGGTGGTAGTGAAGCTGATTGAGAAACCAAGGCTGGTTCTGAAATTCATCTGGCTGGAGAAGAACATTGGTCTTGCCCTTGATCAGGTCATACCGGGCCATGGCACCATCCCTCTCAGTCCTTACTATTTCTGGCCAAGAAAAGATGCATGGGAAGAACTCAAAACTAAACTAGAGAATAAGCCATGGATTTCTCAGAAGAGGATGATTATCCTTCTTATTCAGGCCACTGATATCATCAATTTGTGGCAACAGGGTGGTGGGAATTTGTCGTATATCTTCTTGTTTTGATTTGTAGCGGTTTTCATTGTATGACAAGTTCTGCTCAACTTCTTGTAAACTCTAGGGTGGTTTTGGGTTGATTTATTTGTTTTCCTTCTGATTCTAATGGAATATGGAGTTCTTTTGCTCAGCAGTTATCTAAATCACATTTGTTTCTTCCAGGAAAACAAACTTCTATTAGTAATTGTCCATATCAATTAAATAGCTCTGTACGTTTCCTAATTTGATTGAGTTTCCCTGATTTCTGCTGGTTGATTTTTATGCTTTATTTTCATGGATTTTTAACTCTCTAAGTTTTTATGTAGCAATGTGTTTTATTTATTTATCTATTTATTCCCTGCTAAGGGTGGATGTAGGATCACTACAAGAAAAATGACATTTACCGGCGGTCAAAACTGCCGCCAAAGGCTCAGAAAACCACCCGCAAATCCTTTGCCCGCGGTCAACTAACAGCTGGTAAAGCCTCAGTCAGTAAAGGCTTTACCAGCGGTTAGGACCTTTCCTAACGGTTGTGCTGGCCGCCGCTACATTGTCAGAAGCTATGAATAAAATCCATAGCTAAAGATGACTAGCCCACAGTACAACCGTAGCCATTGGTACCGGATTAAATCCGTAGCTATAGAGCTCATGGCCATTGACAATCTATAGCCATAGAGAAAATCTTTCTTAACAAAAAAAAAAAACCAAAGAAAGAAAAGAAAAGGTATCCTAGTTTTTTTTTTTTTTTTTTAACACCAGTCTAAACAGCTAACATACCCTGGTTAATGTCAATGATCTCCTTGTTGCCAATGATAGCCATTATTTCCAAGGGACTAGTTTCTTCTGTCAATCTTTAGTGAGCTGTGTTAGCAGTAAAAGGGATCAGCACCAGTTAGCAGTTAAAATTAGCTCACACTCCAAATCACCATTCATTGTGTTCTGAGTGGCTGTGACATGTAAAACACAGATCCGTCTTGAATTTACCTTGACATAATATAATAATGGCAGAGAAGAGGAAGTGTGCCCGTGTCACCTGTTTGAAGATAAAGCAGGGAATTTGTAAGACAATTAGAAACACTACATACATAAAAACAAAAAAGAAAAGATTCAAGGTCAAATTTAGAAAATGGACAAAAAAACAAAACAAAAATATAACTTTTTTCTAGAATAATACTATGACCATTGATTTTGGAGAAGTGGGGTCCATGTAGATAATCCAAACAGATGATCTAGTGGACCAATAGTGGATGGGACCGGACCAAACTCACTTTTTGCTATTCTAGGGGAAAATAAACTAGGTTACCTTTAAGACATCCATTGTCAATCCTTATAGATGCCTAAAACCAAGAACACGAACTCGAACATGACTCCCTTGAACTTTTCATCTAGCTTGCAGACTTCCTCATCAACCACATCAGATATCTGTGACCCACAAAAGAAGAATCTTTACATTTTTAGCCTGGGTTGTAACAACAACACCAGAAGGATCTTTAAATATGAACCAATCACAAAAAAAAAGAAGGCAATGCCTTCATCAGTATATTAAGAAAAGCTAGAGAGGAAAGAATTCAAAATTAATGCATGAATTGTAGTTTTAATTCTCTAATGAGGAAAACATACATGTTCTTCTCCTTTAAAGGACTTCTAGTGTGATGTGTTCCCACCAATTTTTCAACTTGGTTTTTAAATACAGCACATTTGGGTTTTTAGTTTGTGCAAATGGGGCCATGGTTTAGTGATACAATCCATTAATATGCTGGGCCTGGTCATGGTTAGCCAATGAACCAAAAGTTTCCATAGATTGGAAGATTCTAGTTGTAGAATGCAAATTGTTGCTGTTTAACCATCTGGAGAAACTGGTATCTCCAAGTCATGGACTCGGGACGCAAAAGCTGCATCTCCATGTCATGGGCCTAAAAGCCTAATCTAATCTGCAAACAAGACCAGGAAGCCTATGAAGGTTGATTATGCATATTAAGCTGTTTTGGGTGAGGGATCAGGATCATGGATTTGTGAAATCCACAGATTTCAAATCTCCTCAACTTGTTTTATAGTTAAGATTTACAGAACCTGTGGATTTACCAATTCCAACCCCCCATAAATCCATAGATTTGACAAAACAGGAAAAGAAACCACAAGGAGAAGACTCATACATCAATTAAGCATTCAAAACCGTTTCTCTTGTTTATGATGAGAAGAACATTCATACTCCATATCAAAAATAAAAAATAAAAAAAATGCAACAACCAGTTGAGAAAACCAGCAATAACCGAAAAACCAGATTTAAGAGAGTTCAAGTGCATGTAGACATTCAAAATGCAAGACCCAATTGAGAATACCAGCAATACCCAATTTCCAGAAAGCGAGATATGAGAGTATCCAAGTGCATGTAGAAGCTCAAAATGATACCTACCAATTATTACATATCTGGCCCATATTTTACTAATTTCCTTCCAAGTTCTCACTACATTGAATTTGTAAAGCATTTAACACCTCTACTTTTCTTCTAGTTCAAGGTATTTTGACAAGAGAAATGATCAACCTACAACTGGTCATATGTCATGACCCACTCAAAAGCAACACGCTGCAATTTCAATGCAACTTCATCATTATGAATGACCTGGAAGCACCCATTAACTTTTTTTAATTAAACTGAATGTTCTGTTTATTATTATTATTATTATTATTTTATTTTTTGAAAAGCATGAATGTTCACAACTTAACTCACTCCAACATTTGAATTCAGCCTAAAAGTCAATATCGACCTCTGAGTATCCATGTTTTTCTTTCCTGTTATAGATGGTCCCAATAGCAAACTATGAGAAATCAAATGAAACGTAAAATTACAACACCCCAGTAATGCAACTTATCAAAATAGATATAGTATGCACGAACTGCCAATGGTACGTAACACCCTTCAGCCGTAGCAACATCTATTTGAAATACAAAATTTAATTGAAAATGTACTAAGCATGCTTCACTTAACATATGATATCTGAAGTAGTATATTTCAATCGAATCAGATCAACCAGCCAAAAAGTGTCTAACTGATCACATTAAATTAAGTGAAGGCCACAAATCAAAGTCATCACACTCCAAAATCCAGCCCTATTTCTCATAACAGAATAAACAGGAGGAAAGAATGAATCCCACTATGTATGGTCAATGGAACAAAATGTTTTCCTGTTGGCTATATGCCAGTTTAATCATCCAGTTGCAAGCCAAATGTCTAATAAATTCCTTACAATGTGAGGACCACCTAAAGTGATGCCTAACATGGAATGTTGAATGCTTGCCTAAAACAAAAAATAAATAAATAAATAAAATAATAATAATAATAATGATAATAATATGAGAAACAAACCTTAATTGGGTGTTGGGAGACATGTTTGCAGCTCTGGCATTGAAGCCTCAGCACAATCTTTTTCATAGTTTTCACCTGTAAGATAGATTTAACAAAAGGGCATTACAAAGTTTGGGGGCAAAGCAAACTGACTTGGTTTGTAAATTCTAACTACTATGCTATCAGCGTCCAGACATATACAAACATTTTCCATGTATCTAAAATCCAAATCTTTCAGAGGCATGGGCATCAGTCTGATGAACAAGAACTTCCATACTTGACCACTTAAAATTTACAACATGCTCGCGGCCACAACCCATGAATTCTGCCTTGGGACCTAGCGAGGAAAATAGTTGATAAATCAAAACCTACAGGCAATCAAAACCTGGGACCTAGCGAGGAAAAAGTTAACACTAAACCTGTGATGATTAAGCTAAATCTTTAAGTTGTTATAAACTAAAACCTGAAATGAGTACGCAAAATAAACAATTATCATCCGAGCTCAAACATGTAAGATGTTAAAAACCGTAACCTAAAATGAGTAGCAAAAATAAAAAATTCAGTATACATATGTAAATGTGAAATCTATAATGAACAACCAAAACAATCATTTCAAACCTGTATGCTGATACAAACCAAAACCTGAAATGAGCATCCAAATAATGATTTAACATCCAAACTTGTATGCTCACAAGGCTTTTGTACTCCATCTATACAGTGTGTCATTTCGCTACAATGGACCACACTTCAAAAACACACAAATCAAATATTCTAATCATCCAACAAATAGCCTATAAAATGGGATGGTTAGGTACTATTTAAGTCATAGCTGCACAAACAAAGGAAACCTGTCAAACTAATGAACAACCATCTCGTTAATATCAACCAATAATGGAAATTATACATCACTAATGCACAACATTTTCATAACAAAGCAAAAAATCTTATATCCCAAATTGTTTAGGCTTTGACTTGGAAGACTTCTTCAGATGAACACATGCAATCCAGATTTTTGTCATAACTTGCAGGTGCAAGAACACTATGGCAGATAATTCGAAATGATAGTAGAAAATTATAAGCTACACAGCACCACCGGAAACCCAACTAATTGAAGACAGACATGCAGTAAAGGTCTAAAGGCTGAAAAGACAAACATATGAGGTTGTTCCCTACCACAGCAATTGCCATCATTTCAAATGCTTAAATCCTGAAACACAGCCACCAACAAAATAAGAAAAGAAAAATGAGTTAAAAATGAAAGTGCTTTCCAAAAGAAAATCTACTAAGATCATCAATGAAATGTATCTAATAGGGAAACAGAGACTGTCACTAGATATAGAAAGTACAGATTCCAAAAGTTTGATTTATTGGCTACACTAGAGTTCACATATTTAAAGGAGAAAGGAAGCTAAAAGTGAGAAAGCATATGATGAACCGTACATATTGTTGGATGACAAGACTTAGATGATAAGTGAAAGGACTTTGGAGTTGCCATTAGATGATAGAAATCGCATTTCTTCAAGTCATGCCACAGTAATCTTCCATTCTATGGTCCTTCACAAAGAAAATATTTGGATGAAACTCAAAAGTGAAGCAAATACTAATTAGCTAGATAGGGGGACTTTGGATGCCAAATGCATCAATGTACATGTGTTGGTTTCTATACACTTAGCTAAATAGATTGTTTCTCAAATTTGAACACTCCAAAGACAGTGATTAACTAGAAGAAACCGCCGACAAGTAGAGAATGTGAGCCATTGCTATACTTTTCTAAATCATGTATGCTTAGAAGCATCAAATGGATTGTGGTGTTTTCTTTATAGTGGCACATTTACTGTAGGTCCCAGTGATGTCCCAAAGCTAACTTGCATTTCACATATGAATTGTCCAATATCTCCATAAATGATCCTACACCCATAGAAAAGAAAAAAAAAAATCACTCTATAGCTTCATACTGTCAAACAAAAGCACTGACAGATGAAATTTAACAAATTACACATGAAGAAGAATAAAAGCATCACCAAAAAGATATATGAGAAGACAACATGTATAGCAACTTTTTGTCATTGAGAAAATTTGTTTCAATGTGTTGATGGTGAGTATCAAGTTGTGTTGTAGAAGAGACTACATATCATTTAAGTCTCTCTCTTTTTTCTTTTTTTTTTCTTTTTTTTTTGCTGCTTGACCTGTGGAGGTTTTCTTGAAGTCCTTGGTTTTAAATCTAGAAATGCAGTCCACATTCAACTATTCAAATCTGGGTTGCATTTGCACGTGATTATGTTGAAGACACACAATCACATGATTAAGCACATTAGAATAGAGATAATGCAAAAAGATAAGACAAATATAGTAATGAAATTGATGAAATGAAAAGGAAAAAGATCCCCTAGTAAGATGAAATGTGAAAACAACCCAACTTGCAGAAATTGACGACTATATCCATAATATGCAAGCCTTATACGTGAATGACAAATTGTGAGACATAATAACCAACACAAAAAAATTATAAGGATACGGAGATTTACTCACAAGAAGACCAACATTGTTTTATTGTGTAAAAGAGCACTAAAATTGTAAAAAGAAAAACAAGAACCAGCCAATAATCTTCAATGCATTATGAAATCCAGCTCATAGATAAGAGCACTAAAACTATAAAAGAGCACTAAAACAAGAATCAACCAATAATCTTCAATGATGAAAGTTGAAGAGGATTGAAAATTCAGGATTTTTTGCACTCCTTTTCTCTTGAATTTTAAAAGAGGCCCTTTTGAGGATTTGAAATCCAGGATTTAAAAGAGTCCTCATGATTTGGATGGTTCAGGTTGCATGTAAGAATCTCCATATATACATTTATGCCATGTGGAGGTGGATGGGTCATGCCACGGAGGATGATGACAAACAAAGCGTAGTTCTGTCCAACAGCAATGGCTCATCCACCTTACCCATGGCACAAATGCATTCTATCCAGAGTGCCCCAATTGTGGGCCCCATTATGGATGGATCATAATCCAACAACCACATTGACTGAACAGTCTTAACTATCCAATCTCAACCACTGAATTTGGATCCCAGACTGTTTTTCATTTAGCCAGCCAATTGATGGTCGTTAATCAGATGGTTAACACAGTAGAACAAATGAAAATCAGCGTAAGTATATCATCAACACAATGAATCACTACATAGGGGGCTTGAACAAATGAAAATGGCCCCAACATATGAAGGGTTTGGATCACTAACCATAGGCCAAATCAGATGAATGATGGATGTTATCACTAGGCTTGAATCAATGAAAATAGCCCAAACCATATGAACGTGTTTCGATCACTAAGAATAAGCTATTCATGATATGAATGGTTTGGAACATCGATGGACATGATCTGGGCTTGGGGTCCATGCAATAATTTGGATGATCTAGGCCATAAAAGAGAATCCCAAAGATTTGGAAGTGTTGTTGATATCAAGCATAACTAAATGGCCAATATTTTAGAAAGTGAAATACATAGTTTAGAAAATGATGATGGTGAAATACACATGACAACTACAAGTATTACCTATACATACATATGCACATATGTATATATGCATGAATGCATGTGTCTACACACTCATGTATGTAAATGCACAGACATGCATGCCAAATATATTGGAAACTGAAAGAAATGATTTTTTTCCCTAAGCCACGCTAGGGCCTGAATAAATTACATATGTTAATGGCTAACACATGCCCAACCCATGAAACTCATAAAGAGATTGGAATATTTCAGTAGATGCTACTATTTATTTGATCGGTGTTTTGTATACTGTTTTCTATGAAATAAAGGGCTATTTTGTGGTAGTTAAAATGATACTATAGGAAAACTTTTTATATTCTGGCAGAGTATGATGGTTGATATACAGGATCTAATAAATTGTAAATGCAGCATAGAATCATAACTCAAATTAAACCAAAGGTTAGACTAATTTGGTCAATTAACTACACTCATGGTCGAAATTTATTGGAAAATAGCAATGGTTCAAACTCAGGGCACTCCAGTCATCTCCAATTTCCCATGGAAAAAAGAAAAACAAATGCCCTTAATACCACAAATATCCAAACTAAGACCTCCTAAAACCCAATCGCAAGTAGGAAGATTATATTTAAAAAATAGAAATAAAAAAATGTAGTTAAAGAGACACTGTTCCTGTCAGGCATACTATCAAATAGCTTGTGGGCATGTGCCAAATCCTCACACCTTATATACATATTTATTAACCCACGTCCAAACATGCAATCTAGAGGTTTTGGATTTAAAATATAAGAGATTGAATGGCTCACTATCCCTCTAATGTAAAAGCACATAGATCTTACTGATAGATGTAGATTTGAGAGTCTTTTCCACAGTTTACAAGAGCGATTCACCCAATCTCTACATATCACTCGAACAGCTTCAAGAAAGAAGAGAAAAAAATAGATCAAAACCTAAATGCTTAAAAAGAATATCTGAGAGAGATAGATAGGGAGAGTGAGAGTGAGAGGAGAGCGAGCGGAGAGGGAGAGAGAAAGGGAGAGCGTGGGAGAGGGAGAGGGAGAGGGAGAGGGAGAGCGCGCATGAGAGAGAGAGAGAGAGAGAGAGAGAGAGAGAGAGAGAGAGAGGGAGATGGAGGGAGAGAGAGAGGGAGATGGAGGGAGAGCGGCAGAGAGAGGGAGTCGGCGCAGGAAGGGAAATGGGATGAGGGCTTAAAAAAAAAAAAAAAAAAATCTTATAGGACCCTTGTGATTAGGGCTTTTTTTTTTTTTTTTTTTTTTTTTTTTCTAAAATAATTTTATAAGACCCTTTGCCTGCAGTCGTTAAAACGGGCAGCCGACAAGGGGGTAACCCCATCCGTCGAGTAAGCCCTGTTTTGTTGTAGTAGATGTCATGCATTAGAGCTGTTTGGGTCCTTGTATTGGCCAATCCTGGATTGACATATGCGATGATCCAAATGGGTCCTCGTTGTCTAGGCATATTACCTTGGTAGGTATTCTTTATATGTGGGGGTTTTTTGTTAGTATTTATGATCTTATATGGTTATATTAGTTTATTTGAAGAATTTATCTCCTAATTTGGCTGTTCCTTCACTTCTGTTGATTGATGTTATCCTTTATTTCTGATATTTTTAACACTCTCCAGGGGCTATTTGGATGCAATCAAGGTCGTAATTTAAAAGCTATCACTACACCAAAATCGTTAATCTGGTACGGTTGAGAATTTGGTTCAAAAATGGCTCTAAGCCGTTCCCGATTTGACACGTTAATTATCCGTACCAGAGTCATTGTGTTATGCGTTGTTCTTTCTACCGTTTTGTTGGTGTGTCCCAATTGAGTGTTTGATTTTCTTATTTAGTATTATTATATTTTATTATTTTATTTTGAAACAGATGGACGGAATGGATTCAATTAAAAAACTCTGAGTGGACCCCACAAGGCCCAAGAGGCACGTTGCTCTATCTGCCACAGACTACCGATGGGTTTTAAACACTTCCTTGCGCCAAAAGCCCTGCAATGCCTCATTTCGCATCTCCATCTTTATACGTCTCCGTCTCCGTCTCCGTCTCCGTCTCCCTGTCTCAATCTCCGTCTCCCTTCCGATCTCAACCCTCTCTCTCAATCTCCCTCTCACTCTCCCTCCCTCTCTCTCGATCTCCCTCTCCCTCGATCTCCATCTCTTTCGATCTCCCTCTCCCGATCTCAACCCTCTCTCTCGATCTCCCTCTCACTCCCCATCCCTTTCTCGATCTCCCTCTCCCGATCTCAACCCTCTCTCTCGATCTCCCTCTCACTCCCCATCCCTTTCTCGATCTCCCTCTCCCGATCTCAACCCTCTCTCTCGATCTCCCTCTCACTCCCCATCCCTTTCTCGATCTCCCTCTCGTTCTGTGTAACAGGTGTGGAGCCTCTAGCACAAGTGGTGAATGCGCCAACTGCTGCAGATCAGGGCCAAGCTGCTACTCCAGCAGTGGTCGCAGTGGTCATTGCTCTAGGGCATTTGCTAATCTGCCTGTAGCCGCTAGGGCGAAGAATCGTGGCCGTCGAGTTCTGTAATGGCATCAATGACCTCAACAATGTCATCTTTCCGGAGGTCCGTGGAAGCTCTGCCAAGGTATTTTTGTAATTCCGCCATCTTTCCTGCCTTTTTGTCGTTGTAATCGGTGATTCAAGAGTTAGGAAGTCAAATCCGCTCTCGAGGTTCACCAGGAATGAGTTTAGGTCGACGATTGGGGTCAAGTTCGCAACTTGGAGCTTGAACGTCGACGAGAAGGTCACCAAAGCTTAGATTCGGGGTACGACTGAGCAAGAGAGGCGATCTTCTTCAAAACCCCTCTGTTTCCATTTTTCTAATCAGTGTTTATATATATATATATATATATATATATATATATATATATATATATATATATATATATATATATGATTTTGTCTATGTGAAGTTGTAGATGCTGATTTGGGTTGGCAAGAAATGTTCTTTCTTTTATAGTATTTAGAGTTTGAGATCTGTAGCATTTTCCTGATGTGCATTTTTGGGAGTATATTTTTTACTATTTTTTAAGTTATAAAATGGTATAGATCTGGAATTATTAGTTGATGCTTCTTCCATGTGGATTTTTTGGAGTATATTTTTCCTTTAGTTTTTTCTTTTTAGTTTTTTGATAGTTTGTTCTATCAGTTCTTGATCTAGGTTAGTTGATTTCATAGACACATTTACATTTGCTAGATTGAGTTCCTCACCTTTGTGACTTTTTTCTTTAACGTACTTGATAACTCATGTTTGATCTGTATGTTGGGACCTCTTTGATTGATATGTATGTAAAATGTTGTTAGATTAATGATGCACACATACAGTTCGATAAAATGCTCATGAGAGATGTTTCTTCCTCGAACGCTCATCCGATCAAACTTTGCACGTCTTTATCATGTTATGGCCTTTAATCCGAAGTGTTCTCTGGAGCAGATCTTTATGTGGGTCCCATTTGCCACCTAATGATGAGTATTTGTAGCTAGATCATTAAAGCATGATCTAGCCCTAAGCTTGCTCCTCGACACAACACAGCGTAGGTCTATAGGTGGGTCCTGCTGAGCATCAAGTCGGCGTACTTAAGTCACAATCTCAGCTTGGAGCTTCTTTTCAATTGGGCCTTATGAGATCTCAATTCCGTCTTTCATAAGTTGTTTCTTACGTGATATCACTTGAGTCTTTCAGGAGTTGTTTCTTGACAACAAGATTCTATCTTCAACAATATGCAGTTCATTGTCAAACGGGTGCTCCTGGAACAATAATTCTTTTAGCTTGTATCAAAGGGCCCTAGCCCTACACTGACCCTGAGTCTGTGCCCCCAGAATGGGTCGATGTCTATATTAAAGCTCAACTTGTGGCCATTGGCATGCCTTATATCAAACTGTCCCGATTAGATTGATCATCATCCAAGAATCAGAGTGGTTGTAGAATCCTAACCTTTGGCTAGTGAACACCAGTTTGAAGTAGTCAGATCACTGGATAACATTTGCTTTAACAGGCCATTAAATGGTCGTCTGCATAATTCTCAGTTTATTGTCCATCTATCATAATTTGGACAGTTTTGCCGATTTGGCTACTAGTTGCCATGAGATCTCTCTGAGTTGGGGCTGGCAGATTCCAAACTTTTTTCCATTTGAGGTTTTTTTTTTTTTTTTTTTTTTTTAAAAAAAAAAATTTATTTATTTAAATCTTAGTTATCAAAGAAAAAAATCGCATTTGATTGAGAATTCAGAATCAAGCTTAGGTATGCTGAAAGCAACCCACAATATGCTGAATCCAGCATTTTCTTGGTCAAATTCCTACAACTTCAGGTATTTACCTAACAATAATAACAACCAAATTATGAAAGAGTACTTGAAGAATCAGTTTGTCATAAGCTCCTTTTTATTTTCTTTTTCAGGTTTAGGCAGCAATTCATGGCAGTGGTGGTAGTAGAACTTCTGTTTCTGAGGGCGTGGAAGCATCTGCCATTTATATTCACTTTCAGCAGCGGGTGAGGTAATAGATCCTCTGTTTCAAGTTGACTGCTTCATGTACACATTAGCATGATACCACATGCTAACCATGGGATGGCTGCTTAAGTTATACTTTTCTTTTCCTTTTCTTTTTCCGTTAGCTATTTGAGCTGACTTTATTGTTGGTTGGTTTTTGTCCTTCACAATTAGCTTTTCTTTGTTGAGTTTTATACATTGTATTGAGATTATGTTTCAGATTAATGAGATTTTTTTTTCCCACCATTTTTTATGATTTCTATAGCTAATTGATTACACGTGTGGATTGAGCAATTTTCTGACCTTGTACCTTTCAGATCTCACTTCCACGAGGCACATTGGCACGTGCAGGAAAGTAGAATTCAAAATTGTACTTTTGCAACTGTATGCAGCCAGGATAGGGTTTTGCACTTCCAAAACTATTAAGTAGTGTTTATTGGTTGACCTTTCCAAGCTCTGAGTGATCTCATGACAAGTGAATTATCTTGTTGGTTTTATGATATTTATAAGCGGGAGTAGGATTCAATCTTGATAAATCTTATTATTAATTATAATGTTAAAAAATGGATTATAAGTGGGAGTAGGATTCAATTTTATGATATTATGTTTTTGGCACCAAATATCAGTTTGTAAAGGCAATATTGACAGGTAAAAGAAAATCATTAAAATTGTTTAGGTAGTACATAAGTTTTCCAAAAAGAGAGAAATTTAGATTTTTTGCTAATGGTTTGTGTTTTATGTCTTTATGCAGCCCTGTATGAAGAGTCTCATCTTTTGCAATTCACTTACTTGAGAAGGGAACACAGGTTAGTTTTTTCTTCTATATAATATGATTCTACCGATAAAAAATCAAAAAAAGAAAAAAAAGAAAAAAAAAGAAAAAAAAAAAAAGAAAGAAAAGAAGACAAGCTGATACAGATGCACTCAGAAATTGTATGTGTCATATGTAGGCCCAAAAAATTTCAATGACATCTAAATTCACTTAAAAGTAAAAATTTCAATGACATCTAAATTCAAAAAAAAATTAAGGTCTAATGAACTTGAGCACACTATCTTCTTTCTTGTTAGCCCACTTTTAATCAGCTGTGCTATTTTTATTTTTATTTTTTGGTAAATGGGTAGTAGGCAAATCATAGAATGGGGCTCTTCTGTTCCTAAGTGCTTGCACACAACCTTTGTTGAGGTTATGCCTTTGGATTTTTTAATGGTTTTTCATATAAAAAGTTATTTTTGTCTAAGATTCTTAAATTTGTTGGTTTTGGGTTTTCTATGAAAATTTTTGTTGTGTTTTGTGTTTACTTTCATTTTGTCTTCTAGTGGCCATCCTTTTCTTTTGATTCTTGCATGTTTTGTACATGGGATTTCAGGTTTTGGTTTATTTTTATTTTTATTTTCTTAAAGTTATGGGCTTTTGGATATTTGATGGGTTTCTCAGACATTTTGGAGAGTAGTCATAACTTGATTTCTTTTAGTATCACAACTTGCTTTTGCCATCCATCTGATTCCTGGATATGTGCATGCCTTCTCATGTCATTATTTTTAATTTTATTTTGTTTTGGTTTCGCAGGTATTTCTAGCTTTCAGTCCTTGACCAACGAATCATCAAGCTTTGCTCGTATGAGCATGAGGTTTGAATATAATGCTCTGAAGTGATGAGTCATAGAATTCAAGTATTGAAATGAATGGTTCTCTAGTTTGACATATTGATGCCTGCTATCTATTGAATTAATCCTCTATTGGATGAATTGGTAAAGTAGTCACGCCAATTTGGTTCTTGTTCATACCTTCTTTTTTGTTACTTAATTGTTCTATTGAATTTGAATTTCATATAATATAATTTTTTGTGTGTGATTGAAATTGTATTAGTGGTTTATCTTGACTTCATCTCCGAGGTCTGGTCATTGTAGCTGTGCAATTTGTTTTGTATGTCCCACTTGTCTGAGATGGAATTGGAAGCCTCTCCATCTGAAAACATTCGTCTGATCTGATTACTCTCATTAAATGAGTAACTCATGACTCTTGACTGTCCATCTAGCGGGACCCAGCTAGAATGGATCACAATTATTGATTGATCATTGACATCACTTTTTCTGCAGTGTTCCATACTGAACCCTGACTTCTACCCATCATTGCTTTTACCTTCTGAATATTTTCTCTAACCTGATTACACTCAAACAAATGGCGTACTTATGTCTTGGCTGCCCATCTAGAGCCCACCTAGAATGGTTCAGAATGACTGATTGATCGTAGACTAGACGCCACTTTTCTTCACTTGCTGAAACTTAGACTATCAACCATCATTCATTTTTAGCAATGGAAAATTTTCTCTGAACTGATTACTATTAGTAAATGTGGAACTCATGAATCCTGACTCTCCATCTAGTGAGGCCAATCTAGATTGGCTCACAATTACTGATCATCCTAGACATCACTTTTCTGCAGATTTTCCAGGTTGAACCTCGACTATTAATCATTAATAATTTTTAGCATTGGAATTTTTTTTGCTGATTTGCTTACTGCGAGTAAATGAGGAACTCATGAATCTTGGCTCTCCATCTAGTGGGGCCCATCTGGATTGGCTCACAATTACTGATCATCCCAGTTGTCACTTTTCTGCATGTTTCCCTGCCAAACCTTGACTGTCAACCAACATACATATTTTTCTCCCATCTGAAAATTTTCTCTAATCTGATTACCTTCAGTAAATTAGGATATATATTGCATGATACTTATGCACCACTCTGATGTCCTACACACTTGCTAGATTGGCACATGTGCTGTGTGAAACAATGTGTTTGGAGGTAGCAAACTTTTCAAAATCTGAGTTCGTACATTTTTACTTAGCTTCTTTTGTGAGAAGAACAAGTAGTTCTTTTATTGGACATGGGTTCCAACGAGTCACTGAGCGATTCATTCGATGGGGCCTACTTGGGGTAAGTGTGTCATCCAAAGAGCCATTGGCTAGTGACTAATGGTGATTTAATATTGTTTTTGCTGCTGATCTTCTTTTATCTGGTATACTCATATTGTGAATTACTTGGAGTGGTGCATATGCAGTATGCCATCAAGTTCTGTTGTCATATTTGCATTCTGTTTTTAATTATGATCCAATCTAGCTAACATATGCTCATTTGAATTCTTTATCTGCCATTTTTGCAGGATTAAGAAACACATCATTTGCAGGTTAGTTCTCATTACACAAACTGTATACGTAAGGCAGTAAATTTTGTTAACTTGACATGTTCGACAAAATGCCAGTCTTCTACTAGTTGTAATAAATAAAGGAAGCTTGATTGTGAACATTGTACATTTATTCTTCTATAGACATGAACACATAATTATATAAAGTTTGCTACTAGTATGCTTATCTGTGTCCTTTTTTCTTTTTTCTTTTTTCCTTCCACAGACAAGCACACAAATACATATATATTGTATATTGAAACCTCTAACAGTCTGTCAACGATCACAATACATGTTTAGACTGTCAGTCCACAATGTATGCTTACCTAAGAATGGGTTCCTTTTCAGCAAATCTTTTGCTTTAACATGTTTTTTTTTTTTTTTCAGTCGGTAAATGTCATTCCTAAAGCATACTGCTCCACTCTTACTAGAATGATAATGTTCATTATTTGCACTGCAGGTAGGAAATGAGTGCATATTATTTGGAGCATGCTACAGTTAATCATATCCAAAAACACTTTGAAATTTTGAAGAAGAACCTCGCTCCTTACTTTCATTGGGCTAAATCGGGTCAGGATACTGTTGAGAATGTGCCATGCGTGTGTGAGAGACCTAGGGCATTCCTCAGGTGGGCCTGCCATGTATGTGCCAAAGCCCAAATTTCAGGTATGTATGGTCATCAGATGGGCCATGTGTACAAAGAAAGGATGGTTAGGAGAATTGATCAGTGGTCCACACTTGATGAGTGGATTGGTCTGATTTTCAGGTACATTTTAGGAAGTTGGATTGAGATCCTACTTTCATGGGTTGCCATGGGAGCACTTAAAAGCATTGCACTTAAGGGAGACAGTATCTAAATAATTATGTTTGTTCTAGGGCTGATGAATGGAATGTCAACAAATGGTCATGGGAAGGGGCATTAAAAGTAATCAGCAGATGGGAGGAGTGCATTATCAAGCTTGAAGACAAAACCACAGGTTCAATAATCTTTTAGTTACAATTAAGAGGAAAAGAAATTGATGCAGTCTTAGACAATACCATTATTTCTATTGAGCACATGGAATGTTTTAAGCAGGAGAGCTTTATGCTCGAGCATTTCTGATAAATGGGGAGCCACATCTGGTGGAGCCTGTGATTGACAGCAGCAGGTTTGGTTCCGTTTGTTATTGGAACTAGGGTTAGTCTATAATATCTCAATACTCAATCAGATGGGAAAATTACAGTTTCCTCAATTATGTGTTTGCCTTAAGTTCAAATTACTGATATTGTAATATGGTAAATGATATCGTCAGTTAAACTGTAGGTCAGCAAGTCTTTTCTCACATGCTCCACTCACATCCTTTTGGGCCTTCCTATTCCCTTTTTAGAGCCTTGAACCAACTCTCTCCTAACAGGTGCAGGAGAATCTTCCCATGGTGGGGCTGATTTTGTAGCCATGGACACAGAGAAGAGGGGCTGGGAAGGTGGGCCAGAAGCAGCCAGTTCATAGGAAGTCCATTGATACATTTGGGCGGAGAACATCACAGTATAGAGGTGTTACAAGGTCAGTAGGAGCCCTCTCTCCTCTAGTTTTTTGGTTGACTTCTTTGAACAAAGGAATTGCATTTATTTATGATACGCGTCTAAAATCTTCTGAAGGGCTTTTTTTTTTCTCTTCTTTTGGCAGTGGCGTTTTCTTTATCTGTTGAAGATTTCTCCGCTTCCATAGGCGGTATTTTATAAGATAGAGAGACGAAGGGATGGAGGTAATGACAGGAGAAAATGGAGTAAAGAAATAGTTGCTTTTTGCTCTGTCGCGATTTAGGTGCAGTGTCTATCGCCGCCCTCGGAGGCCCACAAGATGAGTGTTTCAATCATCGGAACCATTCATGTTCTAGAATGTATGATAAATGAGCCAGAATGAGTGTTTGTGATTGTCCCTGTCCATTTTTGAGTTAGAATAATGAAAAAATGATTTTCAATTGGTCGCATTTAACTCCAAAACTCAGGAAGTGGATTGTGCCCTGTCCCCTCCTTGAAGATAATCCGTCCAGACAGGTCTCTCTGCGGCCCACCGTGATGTACGGGGTTTTATCCATGCTATCCATTTTGTCGGATATGAGCCCAAAATTGAGAGGATGTAGATGGTTCCAACTGCATGAGGCCTCAGTTCGTTTTGCGTGACTCATGACCATCGTCCATCGCCGCTAGTGGGCCCACATGTTAGGTGTCACAATGATTGGAACCGTTGATCTATTGTCTTGTTCTTCTATTTGTGTAATTATCTAGCATATAGTACAAGTAGATTACATACCACACTCTCTCTCATACAATGAACAAAGGGGTTTAAAATTATTCTTAAAATTCTGTCCTAAAATCTGACCGTTGGCAACATTAATAAACATTCAAAACTGTTTCGAAAATTGTGCCTAAAATGTGACCGTTGGCACCAGAACGGTTTAAAACCGTTTCTAAAATTCCGTTTCTAAAAAAGGAAACGGTACCCAAAACGGTTTCGAACCGTTCCTGTTTTTCTGCGACGCCTCATTCTGAAATGGTTTGATACCGTTCCTGAAGCATTTAGGAACGGTTTTAAACCGTTTCTAAATGACGATTTTGGTGTAGTCTATACTACATGAAAACATGCTAGTGGTTTTTCAATCTCTATTTTAAAATAATAATAATAATAATTTTTTAATGCATTTTTAAAGAAAGGAAAATTAATACAATATGTACAGTCAATATGACTGTTACTCAAGGATGGTCTATCATTAGTAAAAGGGTTGAAAAGACTAGACCATATGTATACTAAAACATTTGTACGGTGCAAGTTGGGAAGTGATATTTGCATGAGGTAAATGATCTATATGTGCAACCTTCATGTTTAAGAACTTGTATGTGACACCATCAATTTTCAGGCTCCTCACATGTGTCAACCCATGTGTACATGCGCTTTGCACAACTAGTGTCTCCGAACTGAGGATGATGTAATTTGGGAATTGGGACATACGTGAATTGCCGTGCATGGTGGGACTATGACTCAACTAGTGGATTGAAAAGAGGATGATATCATTTAGGTATTGGGAAGGACGGGAATTGCCTAGCCTGGTGGGATTGACTGACCCAACTAGTGGATCAAGAAGAGGATTATGTCATTTGGGTACCAGGACAGTTGTGAATTGCATGTTATGGTGGGACTACCACCAAACCACTGGATCGAAAGGAGGAGGATGTAATTTGGGAATCAGTAGGACAAAAATTCCCTATATAGGGGATTCCTCTTAACTTCTTATGTGGCATGATGAAAAACCGTGATGTGCACATTTAGATATCTGGCTTGCATTGGAAAGGGTGAAATTGTTCTTCATTTCATGGGGATATTTACTTTTCACTTCAGGTCTCGCATTTGACACCTGTATGCAGTGTGTTATCACGTCAAGGGTTACGAAGGATTTTTTGTTAGGCAATTTTCAATAAGATGCTCAACTTGTATCACGAATTTATGTAAATATGTTAGGAAAACATAGAAAAATAAAAGAATTAAAAATGGTTAAGAAACCACTTTGAGGATGGTGGTTTTCATTTTTCGATTTTTCCTTAGTCTCTTTTTCAGAAATACATCACTTTTTATTCTCCATATCTAACTATTCTTATCTTGTAACAACCAAGTTTATATATATATATATATATATATATATATATATATATATATATATATATATATATATATATAACAACTTAAAAAAGAGAATCAAAGTAAATGTAATAATCTTATTCAAACTTCAAACATCTTAAACCTAGGGAATAACCTGAAGAGAACCAGGATAACAATCAAGGTGATTCCCTTTACTACTAGTGTGCATGATCAGTGGGGCGTGCAACATTCCCCACCCCTTAAAAAATTAGGATCCTTAGGTGATGCCAACTTTTATGATGGGTTCTTCCTCCACTACATCGTCTTCAGAATCCATGAGAGTAGCTAAATGTGCATTACATTGATGACCTATGATAAACTTTTCATCGCAATTATAGCATAGTTTATGTATTCTATATTCTTGAATTTCTTGTAAAGTCAACCACTTAATTGGCGATATGCCCTCCTTGTGTGAGGAAGTCGTCATAAGGTAGAAGGTTGTGAGCCATTGGGATGTAAAGTTTAGTTGATGGAAGCCACCATTTGGAATGCTTCTACGAAAACGGATGGTTGAGAGATTTTAACCCCTACTTGAATATCTTCATGCAACCTCGAAATGAAATACTCAATTAAAAAAGATTTGGGCAATCGCGCAACTTGCTAATTTCTTAAATGGGATTGATAATTTCAAATTGTGGTGCATGGTTAGTAGCTTAGATTACTTGCACTAGGGTCTTCACTATTCGCCAGTCCGAAGCATACACAAAGGGCACGAGTAAATTGACGTTAGTTCATTTCATTGATAATCTTCTTTATCCACTAATACCATGAAATGACATCATCAGAAATATGATCACAGGTAGCCCCACCATTTGATCGTCTAAAATTTGGTTGAACTCTTGAAATTGTTCGACTGTGTAGATCCAGCTGGCTGGATCGTGACCATCAAATCTAAGAAAACCAAGCTTAACCAATCGATGGTATGCCTGATTTCGTTGTAAACCCCTGAATTCAGCTATAACTCCATTTGACTCTCTTCTTGCATGAGTTGCACGGAAGAAGCAATCTGTTTAAAACAATTTAACATTGCTTGTAGTTGACCACGAAGATTGCTGACCTCATGTGCAAGCTCCACATTGGAAACCATGGTTAACAATATCTGTGAACAATCCAAAGATTGCTGACTCTGATACCGAATTTACGTAAATATCTCAGGAAAATATAGAGAAAAAAGAATAAGAAAGGGGTAAGAAACTACTTTGCAGGTGGTGGGCCTTCTGGTTCTTTAATTTTTACTCCTTATTCTCCACTTCTAAATACTCTTATTTTATAACAACTGAATTTAAAAAATGAAATTAAAAATTAAAAAAAAAACTATTTAAATTTAAATATAATAACTGAAAGAGAGAATTAAGATAAATATGATAATCTTATTCAAATTTCAAACTTCCCAAACCTAGGGTAAGAATTAATGTGATTCCCTTTACTTTATGTTTGTGCATGATCAGTGGGTGTACAACAACAAATTCATTTTCAGTTGGAAATGTTTAAGCAGTCACAAGTTGGGACCTGTACATGAACATGAGCTAAGGCAGCCTATGAGAGGACACAACACATTTGTGTACGCAGAGACAGGGCACATAAGTGCATTAGGACATGTGAATTGCACCTATGATAGCATGGGTGGTAGTGCTGCATCATTGGAGATGTTGCACGCTTTAGCACCGGGAGTGCAACGTTGCATATAGTGCTGATTGAAGGTTAGAACTGAACATGGTGCTGGGATTGTGACGCGTGTAGTGTTTAGGCTATATGTTATTCAATGTGCAGACGACCATGGTTGCATATAGCACGAGCTAATTTTGGAGTTGTGGAGTGCCAATAACACTGAAATTATGAGCGGAGTGTTGGAAGGGTACTTTAGGACTGTGCCATACTGGCTAGGCTAGTTGGTTTTGTTGCACAGGGTCTTGCTTTGCCTGACGTGGTAGTGCTTGATGTTAAGCATGCTAAGTGTTGTGTGCTCCATTTGTTGAAAGATTCACTGGGTCAGAGATGTTTCATGTCAAATCCAAAACGTCCATTTGTTTCATTTCAAGGCATGGGCCCAAAAATAAGGTAGATCCAAAGCTTAAGTGGGCCACACGACAAAAAATGTGGCGATTGTATCCCCACCGTTGAAACATTTGCGGGGCCACAGAAGCTTTTTGGATTGGGCTAATATTTATGTGCTTTCACTTCATCTTAGTGGGAATGACCTTATGAAGGGTTGGGCTGTGTTACGAACGGTTTGGGTGGCATATATACATCATGGTGGAGCCCAAAAAGGTTTGAACCTAACTCCCTCTCCCACTGTTTCCAGTCTTTTGGATCTCCCTGATTTGTCTTATGTCATGAAATGAGCTGCCAAACGGATGAACAGAGTGGATTTCACACAAACATCAAGGGTAAGTCCCACTCACTACAACAAATTAGGGCTTAGCCGACTGATGGGCTTACCCTTTGCCCGCAGCCGTTAAAAACGGCTGCGGGCAAAGGTCCCTTTCTATTAATAAATAAAAAAACATAAGGGCCCATCCATTTGCATCGTATCTCCCCCTCTCTCTCGCGTGCCCATCTCCCAAAACCCAAAAGCCTCTCCCTTTCCCTCGCCCTCTCTCGATCTCCCACGCTCTCTCTCTCTCTCTCTCTCTCTCTCTCTCTCTCTCTCTCTCTCTCTCTCTCTCTCTCTCTCTCTCGCACTCAGCCTCTCCCTTTCCCATTAATCCGCTTCCCTGACATTTGTCCTTCGTATTTATCTTCTTTCCTTTTTTCCTTCTTGCAACACCTGGCAGCAGCGATAAAAGTAAAAGCTCTGGAATTTTTCTCCGACCCGCTCCCTCGATTCTCTCAAAAAGCCCTACTACCGATTTTCCATCCCTATCTCTTTCTCTCTCAGTTTAAATGCTGGAGGAGAGAGCTCTCCTTTGGATTCGCAGATTTCAACGAGCTCACGTTGTCAAAGGCGGACCCGTTTGGTTATCGTGTTCACATCGGATCTAGGGTTTCTTTTACTTTCTCGCTTCCATTCCCGTTTTATCGATTTAAGGTAAGAGCAAACGCAATCTTTTCGATCTCGTCTTCCCGCATTGTAAGGTTAGAGTTTCATCGAACTGCATTATGTTTTCTAGGGTTTTTTGAGTCACATTTGTGTTCTGCAACGATTTTTGGGGGTTTCTGGAGCTGCATTTTGATGTTGAGATCGTTTCATAGGATTTTTATTTTTATTTTTAAAAACTTTTGTCTGATATTTTTCATTTGTGCTTTGATGATGTAGATCTTTTGAATATTAATTAATTAATTTTTTTTAATTTTCTTTTAATTGAGGGATTTGAAATTTGTGGGGAGGAGATCATTTTTTGGTGTAGTTCTTTGATTGGGAGGAGAAATTGAAAAAAGAAAAAAGAAAAGAATAGAGATAATGCCTTTTTTGGTAATAGGTAGCATTTGAGAAACTGATATGTGCAGTATTTGATTTCCATTGCGGTTTGGGATGTTTATTTTAGAGATAATGCCTGTGTGGGAAGAAAATCTAACCAATAACATAATGACTAATATGCAGAATAGTTATTGAGCTATCTATCTACATTCATATGACAGTGGGAAAGATGTATAGGATCGAGATCGTTCATCTGCTAGGCCCCTGTTTGGATGGGCTACACCTATAAACTTACGCCGGTGGGATGAATTTATCCTCTGATTTGATGATTTTTGTTGATTAGAAACTGATGGTTATAAAAAAAGTCTGACCAATGATTTACATACAATGAACAGAAATTCTCCCATAAGGGGCTCCGATCAACCTGACTGTTGGCTTATGGCACAACAGATGAGCTGTTTAGATCTCATATGGATGTATATTTGTAATATCAGGAAGATGGTTACAAGAGTACATGTGATTTGCGGTTATTCATTTATATAATTGATTCCTTTGCCTTTTTAAAAAAAAAATAATAATAAATTTAAATGTGATCTGCAGTTATTCATTTATATAATTGGAAGCACACTATCCAAACATAGTACAAAATATTGGCTGTTATGGTAATTGAGTGATCAAATATCCACCGGTTTGTGATGTTCCTCTCATGCTAGGTATAGACAATAGCAGTGTTTGATAGTCTTGGTATCATTATAACTGTATGGAAATGTTAGATCTAAAATTTCTTATACATAGTAGAATAGGCATGCAAGAAATCTTAATTCGTGAATATCATTAGCCACTGAATGCATATGCTTTCACATAAACCAAATGAGAATTCTTCTCTAAAAATTGAAATTTTTTTAAGGCATGGAACTCAACAGAAATTAAACTAGAATTCTAAAAATCAATGGTATCAGCAAGAGAAAAGAAAACATAGAAAATGACTTCCAGAATACGACAGTTAAGGCCAATTCTTATGACTTTAGGGGAGTCCTGAGCTATCATTTAAACTCCTATATTTTAACACTCCACACTAGTCAAAACACCACACAATTCTAGATTCTACGTACCATGAGTATACATGTATTTGCTACCCCTTGGATCATGTTTACGATCACTTAAGTAGGGCCTGCAGCATACTCATACATCTCATACATGATAAACCAATCTGATCAAATTTGAATCCAAACTATTAGCCAATGATGGCCCATTGGTTGAGAATTCTAACAAGTAATTGTAACCACTGGGTTGTGGCAGGTCTTGTAAGAGAACAGAAGGGAGAGTGTGAGGTGTGGGGTTGGTTGTACTTGTGAAGTAAGGCATGTAGTGTGATTGAGAGAGTAGTTTCTATAAGTGGGTTAGGGTGAAATGCAGTTGTAACTGTGGGATTCTTGGTGATGCTAAAGGATGAGAATGGTGGGCTGGGGGCATAGTTTCCAAAATAAGGTACTTGGTTGGATCATGTTTTCCTAAATAAGGTGGTCAGGGGCTGTTTGGATGCAATTTCCCCGAAAGGTGATGCGAGGATGAGGTTTGGGGGTGTGGTTTCCAAGGAAGTTTGGTGTGTCATCTTTGCCTAAAGAAGGTACCAACATCCACAAAAGGTCATCAATTGAGGGTTAGGATTGTCATACACCCCTCACATTTATCTTCTTTTTTTAAAAAAAAAATCTTTTCTTCTTTATGAGAATTCACAACAATCAATAGTATCAGCAAGAGAAAAGAAAACATAGAAAATGAAATTACTAATTACAGCCCAATCCAATGAGAGAGAGAGAGAGAGAGAGAGAGAGAGAGAGAGAGAGAGAGAGAAATGGATATTAAAAAAAAAACAAATGGAAAGGCATCAATTTCTAAGAATTGGGAAAAAAACTAAAACTATATCTATATATCTATATATATATATATTTAAAATCATTTCTAAGAATCCAATTAAATAATCAAGCACAACCCACAAGAAGGGGATATTCAAGAAAAGCATCAATCAAGGCAAACAAATGGAAAAGGGAAAAATGAAGGGGGAAAAAACACCCAAAAAGAATCCAATAAAATAACCAAGCACACAAACACAAAAGATATACAAGGAAGCTATCAACAACATGAAGCTTCAAATTAACAACCATAAAAGAAAAACGAAAAGCAAAAGAAACAGAAATTTAAAGAGGGAAAAAAAATCCAAATAGCAGAAAAATGAGAACCACAGGAATCAATCAGCTCAAAATACAAGTACCCATATACAAACTTTAGTCAATATATACAATATATGTACACATACACATACATACCAAAAGCAAACACAACAAAATTGGCTGAAGAATGGAGTTTATGGATACATATATGTACCCATCATATATACATAAATGTGAAAGCAACGCAGGAAACAGGGTCTTGTCAAGAATGGTGTATTATAACCCATACGTATGCATACACATCACACATACATACATACATACATACATACATGTCAAAAACAAAAATAGGAAACTAGGCTTTGGTGAATAATGATGTTTTACACATACAGACATGCACATATCATTCATAGTTACATGTCCAAAGCAAAACAGGAAACTAGTTTTGTGTAGAATATTGTTTTACTCATGTAGCACCAGTCCTCCAAATATATAAAAACTGACTCTCTTGCAAATCTGGGAAGTTCATGGCCTTTGATTTATGTGCAAGAAAATGCTGGACGAGAGCTAAACTTGTCATCGTTAGAATAAGTTATTTATAAAAATATCGATGGATTATTGCGCAAGCATATGGCTCATGATATAACCTAGATGTGGCACTGATATGTACACAAATGGGGAAAGCTAATCTACCCAATTTCACTAGCAGTCTGTCATTTTTTTATTGCACTGATACTGCACTTTAATCTGCTTCTATTCATCCCTTAGTATTCACTTGGGTGTTCCTTTTAATCAAAGCAAATTCTCTGATCTGACTCTGTTCTTCATTTGGGTGGCCTGATGATCTCTTCATCCCTTAGTATTCACATTTTTTTTTATCTCTCTTCATTTGTTCACTATTTTGCACATCATTCAAGCCATGGCTGCAACAGAAGAATGGGAACTGTAGGAGCACATCATTCAAGCTATAGCTGAAGTCTTGCAATTCGCTGAAATAGCAGCGAAGGGTTGATATATCAGGTCAGTTCCTATAGCTTCCCCAATGTTC
Source organism: Magnolia sinica (assembly GCF_029962835.1). NCBI lineage: Eukaryota > Viridiplantae > Streptophyta > Magnoliopsida > Magnoliales > Magnoliaceae > Magnolia > Magnolia sinica. The sequence goes on from NC_080579.1 coordinate 55,386,901, forward strand.
GGTTGCATTTCGAGAGGTTTATCAAGGACCTTAAGGTTTGCATAGTTGCATTTGAGTTTGTTTGTGGAAGGGATTATCCATGTGTTCTTCTAAAGTAACTATTGTTTTTTTTTCCCTATCCATTTATAGCACTCCCTTCATTAGTTCCTGTAACCTAAAAGCTCTATAGGGCCTGCAGCCAATTTTTATTTATTTTTTGGTTTTAGGTGCTTCTTTTCACTGGATGATATTCCTGGCAAGCACTCTGTGGATATAGGGTAAACATTTCTCAACTCATTTGATTGCACCAGTAATTTAGAAGTTGTTCATTTTTCCCATATCCAATTGGATATCCTTCTAATAAAGAGGGTCATTCTTCTAGGACTCATCCAGAAAGAAGGCTTACTGAATCTTGTTCCTTGTTATGTTCATTTCAGTTTACTGCAGGATCCAGAAATTCAGAACATTCTATCTGACCCCATCTTGTGTGCAATATCAAACTGCAGGTTTTTGCCCATAAAAGATAACTTGAGGAGAAGGGAAATGGACAGAGAAGTGCAAGCTATTATGAGAAGAGGGAGATGGCCTCTTTTCTAAACTGAAAACACAAATACTAGCCTAGTTCAAAATTTATATATCCTCGTGAATGTTTCAATGGTGGGTGTTCATTCTCCATTTTTGTTTTTTCCTGTTATGTGGCTTACTTGCATTTTGTATCTGCTCCATCAGCTAGACATCATCATGATTAGGAACTCAAATGGACCTTCATCAGTATGATGCAAGTATCCGTTCTTCCATTATTTCTATTATTGTTTTTTAGTCTAGTATATTAATCAGTAATAATTTTTCTGATTACTCTTGTTGATGAGGATGATGGTCAAGGTGGTCCTAGGTCCTTTTACAAGCATTTCCATATATACATTATATAATTTGAAATATCTATGCATCAATCTCTCCTTCATAACAATGTTCACTGACATGTGCTGCAGAAGATGTTCTCACTTTATGGGACCTAGACACAAATGTTCTTGTAGCTGTAATTGGAGATACTCTTACAGCGATTATCTGAATATCATTATCTAATTGTGTTGCGTGTGTAAGTAGACATTTGGCGTTGTAACGCCCTGAAATTCGGGGGTCGAGCATAACTCAGCTCCCGAGTTTCAAAACATCACTTATGCAACATATTTAATGATGGATGTATGTTGTCTGTATGAGTGCATAAAATATGGAATAGATTAAGCCAAACTGTAAACATAATCCTGGGATAAGTGAAAGTCGCAAGCGAAAGACTTAAAGAAATGTATGTGTACATGTGTAAGTCCCTGTAATATGTATACTCTGCCAGGTCATAATTACATTCATGTGTGTCTCAAAATGCAAGTATCAAATGAAATAAACCATTACAAAATAAACCCTGTATCCTCGTAGATCAGGACACGGCTCACATGAACCCGCCTAAGAACTGTATAATAGAAAATGCGTCCTCATCATCCTCATATTCCTGCTCTGCCTCAGGGGTCGCGTCATCATCTACATCTAAGACAGAATCTGGTTGGTGTTGAAACACCGTCCCAGAATGTGGGCGTGAGTGATCAACTCAGTGGAACTATACAGTAAAAGTTAACATGATATCAAATCAATCAAGCAGTAATGATAAGGCAATACAATCAAACACATCCTAATTACTCTTGTTAATGCAAGGATGTATGTAGGAATGATGTATGCCCTCGCCTGCACTCCCTCAGTGTCTTCATCTTACGGTACGCATGACAACCTCTCGCAGTGCCAACGACTCCAACGCACATGTAATGCGGTGCATGAACATGGTTACCAAGTTGTTATTAGTCCTTTTCATACAGTAGGATTGGGAAGCTAAGGTACCTTCCTCATATCAACTCCCGTATAGTGATCCATTCTAAGGTCGTCAGTCCTAGACAATCTCATACGATCATATGGTTTTAGGTCGCTGTAAAGGGTTCGTCACCAATCAATGCATGCCTATCATACTTTCGTTACTACCCTAAGGCTTGTCGCCTCAATGCAGTATCAAGGTATGGTCGAGGTCACTACAAAGGGCTCGTCACCAATCAATGTAGGCCGACAGCACGAATATAGTGTCCCATACCACCATAATCGGCTCACGAGTCTGGTGTGCTCACTGGTCACTACGGGGAGGCTCGTCACCCCAGCGTAGGCTGACAGCTCGACCACGGTGTCCCATACCACCATGCCCGACTCATGAATCTTAGCGGATCAAGGTACAATGGTTAACGGGATTGCATTGGTAAGTTTGGTACCTAGATTCAAACAATAGTGTCCATACATGACGTACATCCATCGGGACAATCGGGTTACTTGACGAGTTCGACTAGCACGAGCGCTCGTTGAGTTGAATGACATAGAGTGCGCAAATACTCCGTGTGGCCAAACCACTGCCGACAACCCTAATACGACTCGGGTTCGTCAAACACGTCCTACGTGGCGAAAACAACCTTGGCCACGAACTCAAGGTCTATTACCGATTCCCTGGACTATTTCATAGTCCCAAACACATTCAATTATAATAGATATTCATATTACAATTTAGAACAGTAATTGAACAACAATTCTAATCATACAATATGGAAGCATTTGATGAATATCAACTTAATATGGATTTACACATAAGTAGTACTTGAAGTTAAACAACAAAAAATGTAAACTGCATGTAGGAAATCATACACACTAATAGGAGAGTTGAGAATCTCTTCTCAACGTCCGTAAACAAGACAATATATTACACACATGATCATTCAGACATTTCTACGAACACTTAGACTACATATTCCAACATACATGACATATGTTGGTGATGACACACATTTGGACAATTCCTTTTGCCAAGGAGTTGACACACATACAACTAGCACAAGTACATGACAATTTATCATGGCAAACACATGTTCGTATTTCATACGTATACGATACTTTCTATATATACATAGAATACACAAATCTCAATATAGCTCATATATATCAGGAACGCAATATAAACGTCACATTTGGCATGTGAAATTACACCCACAACAATAATAAATCATTAACCGACATTGAAAGCCTTGAAAACCATAACCTATACGAATATAGTCCGCACCTTAAACCAGAAAAAGCACACCGATCTGATTCAGACGATAAGTCTTCGTTAACGGCGACTAGACAACCTAAGGCATGAATAGAAATGAGCTACATCAACACTTAGACTATTTTAAGCTCTAAAACATACTAGGGTTTGATTGATTTACCCAAGAATGAACTTAGAATCGCCGAAATAACGATTCAGAAGTGACGGTTTAGGGATGCAGAGTAACGAGGAAGAATCTCAAGATGATGCACCAACTTCTCTCTCACTTTTTCTCTCTTTTCTTCTCTCTCTCTTAGTTAGGGTTAGAAAATTCATATGGAATTGAGAGTGAGGGTTTTAAGGTCTTTATATAGGCCTAACATTGATGAAAATAGCCCCAGGGCAAGGTATACTTAGGTTATAACCAAACCGGGTCTATTTCGATCCAACGGAGCACTTCTGGTGGTCCTTTTTTCACGTGCGGTCGGACTTAAGCTCACTGACCATGGATCTAGGTCAGTCTGAGTTTTCGTACCGATCGGATTTACAGATCAGCCGTGGTGGACCAATCTCAATTCAACGGTCACCGAAACTCGATCAGGTCCACCGGCAGTAGGACATGCCTGGGCCATCTTCCCTGATCCGAGGGTGAAATTGGGTTAGAATCCAACGGTCAGATTGCTTAAAATCTTCGCGCAAGCGACACGACTCAGATTTCATAAAATCATATTTAATTTCTCACATTTCTCAAACTCTTCACTCCGGACTGAAGCAAATCAACCCAGGACATCATTTAGACTTGATTTTTGAGGTGATGGTCAAGCCCAACCAGGTGATCATAATTGTCTAAGATCATCGCTATCGGACTTTCGACGCGCGGTTCAGGTCGATACAAAGTTTCTAAGTGCTCTCGAGAGAAACTGGATATAGCGTTGAATCCTAGATTTCAAGGCAACATAGCGTTAACGATTCTACAGGTTTTGAGTCCTGCAGATCAAATTTAAAGTCATTGATGCTAATTTCACAAGCAATCGAGTTTAGCGCTAAATAACCCACATTAAACTTCTAAAGAATTTGAGATAGTACTCGGGTCTTTGCACGAAATTTTCCAGGTCATTACAGACGTGGATCATTGCTGAAAAATGATTGATGGTTATCATACACATTAATCTGTCGTGGAAGCTTACCAAAAGAGATGAGGCCTCGGTGCAAAGCAAGAGTGCCATAGAAAAAGGTTTATTTTTTAGTGCTTTTTTTTCATGCAAAATTCTCTGTTTTCATTGACGATTTTATAGTATGAATTCAGTGGGTTCTCTGAACAATTGGCTGTCCTTGAAAGGGTTGTCATAGAATGATTGGCCAAGAGTTTGTAATGTACATTTAGGTTTCTGGTTTGTATGAGCGAGGCCCATGGTTCATTGATCCATACTGTTGAGTTGATGGGACTTATTGTCACCTTTCCAAAAAAAAAAACTGGGATGTAATTTAATGGACCCTATTGTCAATGACCCATTCACCAAATATCACATAGATGTGAAGATTGTAGCTATAGAATATTTGGCCCTTTCTTCTTCTTCTTCTTCTTCTTCTTCTTCTTTTTTTTTTTTTTTTTTTTTTTAATTTTTGCTAAATGTGAATTGTTTTTGTATTTCTTCCTTAAAGACATGTTTGGGTATGTGAATCCAAAGGAAAAGAAAGGAAATAATAAAAATTGTTCTATGATGTTTTCCATGAGAACTACTGAAACATGGTTGTTGTACTGTCCACCTATTGAAGGCTTAGGATTTCTAACCATCTGGGACATTTTGGTGCATGGTCGTCCACATTGACCAGCAATATTAACGGTGTGGATCACTGAACCATGGGCCTCACATATACAAACTCTCAGCCTGCATACAGTACAATACCTGCTAATGAGAAATGTGATGTGGTTTTGGGTTTGAGTTTTGAACCCAGTAATATGTTTAGTTGTCATATTTTGTAATGAGACATCCCCTGTTTTTAAAGAAAATATATTATTCTTTGCAGATGAACAATCTAATTCTGCAGAATTGCTTTCCTTGGAAACAGAGAATTGCTTTCCTTGGAAACAGAAGATGTAGAGAAAAGACAAAGAAATTGAAAAAAAAAAAAGAAAGAAAGAAAAAAGAAAAAAAAGATAATGCCTTTGGTACTAGGTAACATTTGTGAAATTGTATCTCCTTTCAGTTTTCGTTGAAAAACTGATGGCGTTCATGGGAGAAATTGAAGCATTCTATTTCCATGGTTGCAGCAGTCAAGCCAAGGAATAATATCAGAAGAGTTGATTAATCACCTCGTGAGTATTCTTGGTCACGTAATGCAGCTCAAAACATTGAAGGTAGGGAAAAAAATGAACATGCAGCTCGTTGTTGCATCATAGTAAGAAGGAACTATGATTGCAATAAAACCTAGCTAGTAATGACAACGCTTGCATTCTAAGCCGTCTAATCGAAAAGTGCACTATTGTTTTTAGGATTCATATTACCTGCTGTGGAGCACAGGTTTCTTCATTTGATTTTACTGTTATTTGGCTCAAACTGTAATTACCTAGGAGTTAGTGAAGTTAAATGATATGATGATGCAACCACAAAGGGGAATGTAATTAGATCAAAGAAAAGAAAAAGATTGTGGGAAAGAATCCAACAATCTTCTAGTCAAGACTAGAGCAACAAAAGCTAATTGATGACATTATCTTCTCAATTATGCATAAATCTATGTTTGCGTGTAGGTCAAGGGCATTGAGTACAGAGTATAACTCTCTCCCAAACGAATCTTCTCAACCATTTGATTGTGATTGAGATGCATTTGTGTAAGCTATCACTCCTGATATCTCTTTCCCTTTGTTCCATTTAACATGATTCTCTGATTCATATGTAGTTTTTCTCATAGATGACATTGCTGATAACGGGAAGAGGTTAAACCTCTTAAAATCCCCCATTGAGTTGATTTTATGTAGTTTTCTTAATCATAAGAAGCATATGATTGATTAATATCTTTGGTTTCATAGCATGGTCTCGAGAGCTGATGTGAATCCTACACGATTGAGGAATTCGTGATTTCGACGTGATTGATGACAAGCGATGAGTACATAGTCCACTTTAACTTATGGGCTATTTCAAAGGTATTATAGAGGTTTCCATATCATGCACCACCATGTGGGTATGTTTGTAGTTTAGCTGATGTGCAGTTGTGTAGAAGACTAGAGGCTGGATGTTTGGGCTCACAAGGTTGGTGTTTGCTGTATGTATGGATTTATGGGTGGTTGTCTTATTGTTGTATGTTGTGTGCTATAGGGCTGTTAGAGGGTGGATTGTAAAAGTCAGGGGTGTGCCGGTGGAGGTATGTCTATAGAGAAGGGGTTTGGGCCCCCCTTCTGTTTTATATCTAGGTGTGGCTTCACGCAATGGCTATTGCAAGCCTTCTATAGTTTGTTGTTATCTTGCAATCTAACATGAAATCAGCACTCAAGGAAGACCTTTATTGGTGTGCTGCAACTCTTTCCTTTTTCAACAACAGGTGATAAGTTCTCAAATAGAACAAATACGTGCACACACATACCAATAATAAAACAATACATGCATAAAGAATGTCAAGAGCATGCTTGATATAGGGAATGACACTCTCTACCTGAGTTTTTCTCGTAGGCAAATAAATAGCTTTGCAAATAATCCACTGTCTCATGAGTTGCTTCCACTGTTCCACATGAAAATCTTCCATTGAAACTCTCAAGATCTTTTTAGAATGCTGAAATTTTTGTTGAAAATTAATTGAAAGAAAGGAAAGCTATCCATTAAGATAATGGACAACTATTGCCAATTAGAAGAGTCCCTTACTTTCAGATAGCTATCAGATCATTAAATAACCATTTTGAGTTCAGGAGTTTTTCAGATAGCTCTTCTTGATCTTGATAAAGCTCTTTTCTTCTGATTGTTTAAGTTATTTAGAAACTGAAATGCTTGCAATGGCTCTTGTTTTAGTGGTATGCTGGGAATGGGATTCTTTTGAATATCTAATCTGAATCCTTATTTTATCATTGACAGTCGACAGATGTATTTGCATGTGTTATGACAGATTTCTTTTTTGGAAAGTAACATTACCAGGGATTGAACCCTGGATCACTCACACACACTTCTTAATCTTATTATGACAGATAAAAATTTTCCTGGTTCACTGGCTTCCTTTTACCTAAATAGTTCGCTATCATCTTGATGAGGACCCAAAGACTTTGAAGGTGTTTCCCATTCTACTCCATGATGCCAATGGCTCAACTCTGCATTATGACTGGCTTAGCATTTCACCTGATGGAAAGATATTGGCAGCAACCCATGGTTTCACATTCTATCATGTGCTGAAACTGGAAAGGTTTTGGATACAGCTGAAAAATCACATTAAGGTTTTGGATACAGTGTATAAAGATTTGTTTCAGATATTTTGATATGTAACCACATGCTAATATTTGTTATATGTTCTGTACTTTAATTCATAGAAATTGTTCAATTAAGGTTTGATTTATTTCACTATAGGCATTATCTGCCTGTAGTATGTTAGTTAAAAACTTAAATAGGAAGCAATTTCTTTACAGTATATGCCTAGGAGGGCATCCATGAATTTTATTTATTGCCTATCATATACCTAGAATAAGTAAGAGTTTCCCTATATCTTATTGGGGTAAGCTGATATGAATTCAACATTGTCATATCAGCTGATGTGAAACTGATTTTCTGAACCCCACTTAGCAGGCTATGCATTTACTGCGGCTATGGTACCAATGGCTACGGTCATACTGTGGGGCTAGTCATATTTAGCTACGGATTTTATTCGTAGCTTTTGACTATTTTTCAACAAAAACTGATGATTCAGCTGCGTCAAGCACAACTGTCAATAAAGGTCCTGGCCACCGGTAAAGCCTTTACCGACTGAGGCTTTACCGGCTGTTAGATAACCGCGGGCAAACTCTTTGCCGGCGGTTTTATTGGTCTTTGCCAGCGGTCGCCGGCAAAGGCCAGTTTTCTTGTAGTAACTAGTCCTAGTCAGGCCATTCGAACATGGGCACCAGCCGATGATCAGCTGTCGCTTTGGCTGAGTGGCCTGGGGTTGGAAGCTAGGTGGGGCCAACCATGGTGCTTGTGAGAAATTTACCTGGTTCATCTATTTTGCCAACTCATTTTGAGACATGCATCTAAAAAATGTCATAGATCTACGCTCAAGTGAGGCCATACAGCAAGGAAATGGTTGGAATTGAACGCTCACCATGGACACAAATTGCTAGGCAAGAGAGGTTTTCTGCAGAATCCAGACTGTTTTGCTAAGTTTATTTTACGGCATGTGCTAAGAAAAAAAAAAAAAAAGAGGCAATCCAAAGCTCATGTGAGTCACACGACAGGAAATAGTGAAGATTGTATGACTACCGTTGAACATTAGTGGTGCCGGAAGCTTAATCCCTTTCTGAAGGGCGGATTGGGAACTACCCCACCAGGACCTCGCTACAGAGGGACGGTCATGTTAGGGCTGTGTAGGGCTCACCATTATCTATATGTTTTATCCACACCATCCATCTACTTTGACTGATCATTTTAGGGCATATGCCCAAAATGGAGGCAGATCGAAAGCTCATATGGACCACACCACATGAAACGGTGGGGATTTAAAGCCTCCCATTGAAAACATCCTTCGGCCCACCGTGATGTTTTTATTTTCCATCCAACTGATTCACAAGGTCACATAGACGTGTATTAAGGGAGAACATAAATATAAGCTTGATCCAACACTTCTGTGCCCCAAAGAAGATTTCAACGGTGGTCTTTAAATCCCCACTGCTTCATGTGGTGTGTTCGACTTAAGGCTTCGATCTACCTCCTTTTTGGAATCACGGCCTCAAAAATTATCTGTTGAAGTAGATGGACAGTGTGGATAAAACACATAGGTCACGGTGGGCCCCACAGAGGCCCTGACATGACCATCCATCTCTAGCGAGGTCCTGATGTGGGTAGTACCCAATCCGCGCAGGGCAGATCGAAGGCTCAAGTATAACACAAACCGCATGAAAGAGGATTTAAAGCCTATCGTTGAAAACATCCTACTCTCCACCGTAATGTTGATTTGCCATCCAAACTTTCATATATTAACACAAGTTTTAGAATTTTGCATAATCAATAATAAAAGAAAAGCCACACAATTTCGTTGTCATCGTCGTATTATTTAGGAGGAAACTCCACAAGATAAAAAGACTCTCTTAAAGCTATTAACCTAAAACTAAGGCTGTCTTGATCCACCACAAATTACTATCATGATAAGAATTGATCATGAAAGAAAATCATTTCCCTCCAAACTGAAACAATGATTCTTTTATGTCGTGCATTTTAATTAGAATTTCTCTCATTCTGGGACGATCCTTCGGTGAATATGCCGCACATGAAAGACCGATTCTTATCAGAGCTTCCAAACACACTTCTTTTCTACTCTGCCAATCTATTTCTGTCTCATTGTCTGTGTTTCCATGACTTCCACCAGTAATACGATCATTGCTGTTTGTGTTGGTGTTGCTGCTAGTGCTGTTACTTCTCTCAGAGTCATCATCATTTTCCAGCAGGCTCAGATCAACAATTTCCACAACACGATTCTCAAACACTGCAGTTGCAAATTTATTCAGGTTTAATCCATCCTTGGACATGTCATCCATGGGCTTCTTGCCTGTGAAAATCTCCAACAATAGTATTCCATAACTATAAACATCTCCACTTGTCGATGCTTTGCTGCCTATACCATATATATATATATATATATATATATATATATATATATATATATATATATATATATAAGTTAGTTTCTGATTAGTTTGAACCGTATGATGACATAAAACAAATACTTCGGATTCTTTCTGCAATTCCCATGCTGATTATTGCGGTTTTCGGAAACACACAAGGATCCTGTCCACAGCTTCTACGGTGATAATGGATTAAAAACCTTCTATGCCTTCGCTTTGAAATATCACACTTGTGTGCACGATCTAGGCCTTTTATCTAATGGCCTCAGAGTGTGAAAATCTTGGTAGAGGTTGGTTTTTAGACTAATGTACTATAAATAAATGATTAAAAGGAAAAAAAAAAAAACAAAAATGGCTAAAATATAAAAATAAGGCTAAAGATTTATGTATAGGATCTTCCAGCATGAAGATTTCTAGGTTGTACTTATACATCATCTAGGTCGATGACAAAAGATTAATCATTTGGATCAATGAGCTTTGGACATACTAGCATGAAATGGTGCCAAAAACCCCATGCACATTTTTGTTGAGGATGGCCATACAGAAATTGATAGTCCTGGTTCTTTTTAGGAGAATTTTTATTGTTATGTTTAACAAAAATTTCTAAGTGGATGATTCCCTAAAACTAGCTCTTTGATTTCTTAATTAGCTGTTGAGATATATTATAATAGTGGTCTGTTAGTTGGTTAGTTTGTTAGTTTCTTAACAGCACTTGAGATATATACATAGATGGTACTATAAGGTTGAGCTGAGGTCGAGTTGTGTGTCAAAAATCAACGTTGTGCATTTAATGGGTCCCCTTTAGGTTATGGGAAATCCCAAAAATCAGCCCTATACAGAACTCAGGTGGGCCATACCATCTAAAACCATGTAAAGACATGCTTAAAATATATAAATGCACTTGGTGGGGCCCACCTGAGTTTTGGATGAGGTTGAAATTGGTCTGACCTCTCATCCAAGTGTGACACACATAATAGATAGGCTGGATTTGTGTACCACATCTCGATGGGCCTAATAAATGATTATGAAGGTTTTAATGGGAGGGTAACTCCTCTCAAGTGTTGTATGTGGTGTGGCCCAACCAAGTCATGGATTGACTTGATTTTTAAGCCTGTGGCCCACCATGTAATGGTGCATCTGACTAATGGGGCAGATGTTCAACATACATCACGGTGGGGCTCACACAGCTCAAACTCACCTAGGCACCTTCTTGCGTGCACACCGTGTGCACTTTTGTGCAAATGTTTTGGGTACAAAATCTGAACAGTCTAGATGATGCATAACCCCTTGAAACTTTATATGCCCAACTTTCAGCCCGATACAAAACTCTGGTGGGTAATAGAAAAGAGAAATGCAAATCTAGGCAGGAAACTATTTCCTTTTGCTATGGCCCACCAGAATTTCATCAAGTCTGCTTATTCGAGCCCTCGAGTCTACTTGGCATGGCTGGATTTTGAGTTGAGCTGAGTTTAGCGTTTAATTTTTCAGTTTCAAAGCATGATACACTATAAGCAATGAAACTAACCAGGAAATGTGAAAAAATCCTAAGCATGCTCAAGCCCAGGAGCATTAATTTTTGGGCTTGAATTATATGCTAAGGCACAGCCCTCGGGCGTGATATTCCAGTCCGAGCCTAACCTGAAGTAGTCAATGGGCCTGGTCTGAACCAGTATCCGGTCTACCGATTTCTGGATATGTCAGGTCATACCCTAGTCCAGGTACCATATTTGACGTCCTAGCTAGGCTTGGATCCTCTCATATTTGACTTCCTAGCTAGGCTTGGATCCTCTCATACTTGCGTTCGTAGTGTACCCGTCAGGTCTACAACTGTTTCTTTATAGTTGTTATTTCTAAAACATGGGCGACATCCACTATTGAATCCATTCTTTGGAAAATGTCGGTTGTAAGTTGTAACATAATCCCACCAGGTGCCTGTAGGCATAGGAGATTGCTCTTCCATGTTTAGGTTAGAAGCCATTTCATCTTCTCCTCACTGTAAATGCCAACTTTATATGGGTATGCATGCTTAGGAAAAATCCTTTACCGATTTCCTCCTAGACTGATTTATGGACCATTTTAAAACTACTCCTAAATGCCATACACATTGTAGAGATGGGGCAAGTCCTTTTAGGGTAAAGTTCTTCTATTGCGAGTGAGTTGAACTCGAGTGTGTTTATGAAATCCAAAAAAGTTTAACGGGTTACCCCATCTTCAAAGTTGGACATCCCAAAAATCATACCAATCTACCCATCACGTCCCAGCACATGAAATGAAATTGGAGGTTTTCTCATGGTTCTTCATTATGCTTCACCACATTGTTTATATGTTATCCAACTCATGAATTACCAGAGTTCCACCCATGATGATGGGATACTCCAAATAATATTAAACTTTTACAATCATTAGATACATCACATCATAGTAAACATGGACAACCATGGAAATCTTCAATTTCATTTAATGGCTGACATGATGGTTGGATCAACCTAATTTTTGGGGGCCATATGACCTATATAGAATAAGCTTATTTACAGGTCTCAGGCATTGTAACCATAATACTATCATATATAATATTACTATTTATATGGGTACCTGATGCACCATATATAATATTATACTATTTATATGGGTACCTGATACACGATCCAATTGGACCCTTTATCTAAATGGTTTGAGGATGTGGATCCAAACTCAACCTGATTTTAAAAACAGGCCCAAAATCAGACTGGTTCAATCTTAACATGTTTTATATCTACAAAATCAATGGAGTTAGGAATGATACCTGGGGCAATATAGCCAATGGATCCCTTTAGTTCGACTGTGCTACTCTGGTTCTCTGAAGGAAAGAGAAGTCTGGCCAATCCAAAGTCCCCAACACTAGCAGTCATCTCATCATCCAAGAGCACATTGCTGGGTTTCAGATCACAGTGGGCCACAGGTGGGTCACAATCATGGTGTAGATAGTCCATGGCGGCAGCTACATCTATACTGATGTTCAGTCTCTGAAGCAGATTCAATCTCATCATACTCGTGCTTTCCTTTGGATGCAGCCACTCCTCCAGACTGCCATTGGACATGAAGTCCATAACAAGAGCTTTAAATTCGGCTCCATTGTGGTCGATGCTTGAGCAGGACGTGATGACCTTGACCAGGTTTCGATGCCTGATGTTCCTTAAGAGTCTTGCATTTTAATGCAAAGCTCTTAGAAGCTTTGCTTTTTTTTCAGGTCAAACACCTTAATGGCAACGGTGGTGGTTATTTCATATTCACCACCAATAATTCCTTTATAAACCGAGCTGAAGCCTCCCTCACCTATCAAATTCCTCGAGTCGAAATTGTTTGTTGCAGATAAAATATCTTGGTATGGTATCTTCCTACGTCGACCTTTGAAGGAAGCATGCCAGGAACTTCTTTCAATATTGCTTTTCCGTTTCCTTGAATTCGCTATAGATATTAAACAGAAGAGAACACATAAAAGTGCCACAGAGCTAGCAATTGGAACAGCAATTTTGAGCTTAAGAGAAGAAGACCCATTCTTGCTGCATGCAGGCAGCCTCAACTTCTTCTGTGTATCCTTTATGTCACCACAGAGCTCCTTATTTCCTTGCAATGATTCCCAGCCGATGATTCGGAAAACCCCTTCAACTGGCACCTTTGCTTGGAGATTGTTGAAGGACAAATTCAGGTTCTGCAGAAACCCGAGCTTCTCTAAGCCAATTGGGATCTGTCCAGATAGATTTTTAAATGAAAGGTCCAAGCTCTCCAGGCTTCCTAATCGGCCAAATGATTCTGGGATCAGGCCTTCGAATCGATTCCTGGCTATATTCAGACCTCGTAAGCTGGAACAGTCACCAATGGAGACAGGAATAGTCCCTGATAGCTCATTCTCAGAGATGTCCATGAAACCGAGCATGTTCAGCTGACCCACTTCCATTGGCAGGGGACCATTAAGAAAGTTCCTAGCTAAGCTCAAGTTGAAGGTTAAATCTGGGAGATTGAAGAACTCTTTGGGTATGTATCCTGTGAGCTTGTTGCCAGAGATATCCAACAGTCCCAGATGCTGACAGTCACCTATGCTCTGCGGAATCCTGCCATAGAACTGGTTATCACTTAAATTGAGCCGATACAACTGTGTAAGATTGCTGAAAATGTCTGGTATTTCTCCGGCAAAGCTGTTTTCTTGGAGGGAGAATTTCTGCAGTTTGCGGAGTAGGCCAATGGAGTTGGGGATGCTTCCCGTGAAGGAGTTTTGTTGCAGATCTAGGATTGTTAGGTTGCGGTAGTTGTGGACGCCATGTGGGAAGGAACCTGAAAAGAGATTGTTATCCACACTAAAATCTTGGAGATGGGCAGAGAGATTCCCGGTTGAAGTTGGGAGCTGGCCTGCTAAACGGTTGGTTGTCAACGAGAACACACTCCAAATTGGTGCAGTTTGTAAGAGAATTGAAAAAACGACCGATGAGATCCGTGGTGGAAATGAGATCGTTGTTGGCTAGATTCAACTCGAGAAGATTAGTCATCTTTCCAAGTGAAGGAATTGAACCACGGAAGTTATTTCTTGATAAGTAGAGATATTCAATTCCGGAGATGGTGGATAAGGAACTTGGAATGGGCCCGTTGAACTCATTTCCAGACATATATAGTTCCTTTAGGTTGGGAAGCCGGAGACCAATGTCCACTGGAAGCTCTTCAGTGAGCTTATTGCCCGTGTCACGCCCCGAACTCGAAAACCGGGCTCACAAAATTCCCGATCGCTGAATCCGGCGGCGACAGCCTCCGTAGAACCCCATTCTCGGATCCCGGCACCCATTCACCAGGTTCCGATCCTGGGATACTACAAGGAGGATTTATAATCATCAGTCTGATTCATAATGAGCATAACCAAAAGCATACCCATGAACAATAACCACAAGAACACCACCACAAACTCCATTATGTTTAAAAACTTTTGAGTACAATGCGTTTGAAAGGGAAAAATACAATATAATGCTAAAGATAGAAACTCCAAAGCTCATCTGCACTCTTCTGCTGCTACTAGGCTATGGCTGCGTCCTAGCGTCACCTGCATGCATCAATCGTGCATAAGCTTATAAAAAGCTTAGAGGGTGGTGTAAGTGTGTGCACAATATAAGCGTGCTCAGAATGTAAGGTCAGAGTAATGTGGAATCATGGTGATGAGTATAAGAATTCGATCAGTCGTACCAAGGCTATGCGGTGCAAGATATGAATGCTATCGGCCATAATACGGCCATACGATGCGAGATGCAACTCAAGCATGCCAATCCTCATCATGTATCAGTACAGTTCTCATTCTGGATAATCACCGGGGTTTAGTACACTCCAAGAGGCACTGCTGCTTTCCAAGCCGCACAGTCCAAATGAGCGTAAGAAACTTCACTATCCGCCTAACCAATAGTCTGTCAATACCTATCTGGCACGTCGATAGCGGACCCATTCACGAGCTGGTCAAACTCAGCCTAGTATTGCCCCCTACCCTCGGGCGAGTAAGGCCACACCCCTTTCCAACTGACCACGACACAGTGGGAGACGCGGCCTCCTGGTATTCGGCCCTCGTGCGCTCATATATCCACTCGGTCTCGACATTGGAGTCATCCTCTGGTACCATCGGGTTTAAAAATTTTCACCAGGGACATCTATGGCGCCCGTATACTATAACCAAACATTTCCGGTATCCAACCCAGCCACCCACGATGAGTCTGTGGCGGCTATGCCCCTGATGTTGCTAGGGCATACAATAATCATGATCACACAAATGCAAGTGCATGAATCACCCTACTAAACATGCAACAATCCTGCGCGTACTGAGTGCTCATGTGGGGCGACTCTGCCTATCCGGGAGCCCATAAACGATCTGCCCGAAGGCATATGCTATGATCAATCACTTCTCATATCAGGCATACATATGATGCGTATGATCATGAATCATGAATCTATACTAAGCATGTTATGTGGTGATGGGTTCTGATCAAAACGAATATGGGCCTAGACGGACTATATGCTACAGGTATGGGCCTATTAATGGGCCTCAGGGTGAGAGTGACAATGCAGACATTTAACCAACATCATCTTCACAATGTGGACATCAAACCATCATTGCTCCCAAGGTATAGCCCACCATAAAATCAATATATATATCATAGTGGAATCACACTACAATGGGCCTTATCTACGTCCTATTGGGCCTTGACCCATGGGCCTCCAGTACATCAAATGGGCCTAATACAAATCAAGGTGAGCCTCAACAAGGACCACCAATACATCAAGATAGGCCTCAACAATGGGCCTTAAATTATCTCCAAAACGGTTGGACAGTTGGATGAAACACATGCATCATAATGGAGCCCACACTAATGGAGGGTGTGGATTACAATACATACATAGGTGGGTTCTAAGTAGGACTCACCATAATGTTTATTCTCCACCCAGCCTAGGGCCCAATATAATGTTTATTTTCCTCCCAACTTAGGGCCCAACATAATGTTTATTTTCCACCCAACAGTTCATAAAACCACGTGGACCAAGGTAGGGCCCACTGTAATATTTATTTGCTACCCAACCTTTTGATAAGGTCACACGTGACCTGGGCCCACTGTAATATTTATTTGCCACACCACCCGATTTAAAGGGTCACGTGGACCTGGGGTAGGGCCCACTGGACTGGGGCCCACTGCAATGCTTACTTTCCACCCAAGTTGTTTATAAGGTCACACGGCCAGGGGGGCCCACGGTGATGTTTATTTGCATCCAACCTATTTAAAAGGTCACGTGGACCTGGGAAAAATGGGCCCACCAAATGTGGTTCCCAAATCCAGCCCACCCATTATGTGTGTCCCACTTGGTTGAAGGTTCAGACCAAGTTTCAGCGGCATCCAAATTTCAGGTAAGCCCCACCAAGTATTTTTATATGTTTAGGCAAGTCTTCACATGATTTTAGATGGTGTGGCTCGCCTGAGTTCCATATAAGGCTGATTTTTGAGGTGGACGTCTGGTCTGTGGGGACCCATCAAACGCATGGAGTGGATGTTCGAAACGCATCACGATGGGGGCCCACAGCTGGAGCCGTGAGGCCCAGCCGGTCGTCCGCCCGCCAGCACGCTGCGTGCGTGCGCTGTGACAGCTACAGCAGCAGATGTTGCTGCCTTAACTTTTTTTTTTAAAAAAGGAATTCCGCGGTTTTTCCCATGTGGGGCCCGCATCAGGAAAATCCGTCCTGGCCATTGCATCCCATGGCTCAATATTGACGAAACAAGCCCAATATTGGGTATGTTTCGGGGGTAAAATCATCGAGTGGGTTTTATAACGGTAACAATTACTATTTCATATGGTATGGCCCGCATGATTATCATATTGGTCTCAAATTTTGGCTCAACAATTAAAATAATCTGGGTAGTGGGATAGACGGTGTGGATCAGTCCCATACATCAAGGTGGGGCCTGCATGCGTGACCCATCCCAAAAGCAACCTTCCTTCCCTTTTCTTTTTTTTTTCTTGGTACACACCTACATCAGTGTACACACTCCATGTCAGCCTCTCCTGTCCACGGTTACACGTCCAACGTCCCCGGATGCTGGACAGTGTTGCTACAACACATGCACCATGGTGGGTCCCACATGTACATGGCCCACCACCATGTATATATATATATATATATATATATATATTATTATAAAAATAAATATAATATACTATATAACATGTGGAACTTTCCACCATCCCAAAATGGACGATGGATTTCGCCTAAGATGTGGTGGGCCACACCATTGATGAATGGAGTGGATTTAACATGATTTGGTGAGGCCCACTTCATTCTAGGGAGAGGAAAGAGAGAGAGAGAGAGAAAAAGAGAGATACAGTGATAGAGAGGAGGGAGCTCGCCACTATGGGCCCTCCATTGATACAACTCATACATCAAGTGGGTCCCACAACAAGTGGCCCTTAAAATTGAAAACAACGGTAGATCACCCACCTTATCTTCCTTCTTCTTGGTCTCTTAGACTCCAATGCTCCTTAGCTTGCGTTTTGATGGAGGTTGATGGAAGATTGATGGTGTGGATAAAAGATGAGAGGGTGGGCCACACTTGTGGTTTGGGAGAGAGGAAGCTTGGGCGTGGGATGTTGCTTGAGAGATTTAAGAAATGAGAGAGAGAGTGATAGGATGGGAGTGATATGGATGGGTGAGGTGTGATGGGTGATGGGTGATGTAGGGAAAGGTATGGGTTGGGTTGAAATTTTAGGAAAAGATGAATGGGTGAAGAGAGAGAGAGAGTTGACTTTATAGAGAAAGAGAGATGGGTTGTTGTACTTAGGTAAGGTGTGACTTAACTTGTACTTGACGTTGATTGATTGATTGATTGATTGGACATATCGTAGAGATTCTCTCGTAATTCGTAACGTGCGGCGTTTCTTTGAAACAAACGCTGGCCTACATCTCCTAGCCTGGGTATCGGTTCAGTGCGCAAGTCACGGCGTTGAAACCGTGGCGATGAGCAGTCGCTATGATACAAGTTTCAGATCGAGCCGATGTCGGAGTGCAGGGCCTGGCTTAGGATTGCTCGCAAACATCGGATACAATGCGAAGGTTGTCAGAATTTGACTGGAATGACCGTGGAAGCTAACGGAACAGTACGGACTAGGACACGGGTCTTACAGCTCTCCCCTCCAAATAAAAATTTCATCCTCGAAATTTACACAATCATCGCAAGAAAACATAAGTCATAATAGAAGAGGAAGCAAGGCATAATCGTATCAAATCGAAGACAACATATAGGATACAATACACAATCAATCATCAAAGAGATGAAGATAGCGCTCTCGAATCTTGGCCTCGCGCTCCCAAGATGTCTCATCAACGGAATAGTGACCCCATTGAACCTTCACCAAGGGGATGACCTTGGTTCGGAGGACCTGCTCCTTCTGATCAAGGATATGAACTGGCTGCTCGATGTAAGAAGTGTCCTCATTAACCTCCAATGGCTGCCTATTAATAACAAGAACGATGTCTGAACCACACTTCCTTAACATAGAGATGTGAAAAACGTTGTGGACGCCAGACAACTGAGATGGTAAGGTAAGCCGATAGGCCACAGCGCCAATGCGCTCAGTGATCTCGAAAGGTCCTATGAATCTCGGGGCAAGCTTGCCCATCGCTCCAAATCGAACTACGCCCTTCATGGGCGAGACCTTGAGATACACGTGGTCTCCTATATCAAACTCCAAGGGACGACGCGGGCGATCAGTAAAACTCTTCTGCCGGCTCTGAGCTATGCGCATCCTTTGCCTGATGATATCAATAACCTTTGATGTCTCCTGCACAAGCTCGGGACCTAGGAGACGCCGCTCTCCAACCTCGGTCCAACAACTCGGAGATCTACACGGTCTGCCATATAATGCCTCAAAAGGAGCTATGCCAATGGTCGCCTAATAGCTGTTGTTGTATGCGAACTCAGCCAATCGCAGATGCTCATCCCAGCTACCACCGAAGTCAATCACGCAAGCCCGAAGCATATCCTCAAGGATCTGGTTGACCTTCTCGGTCTGGCCATCGGTTTACGGATGATATGCGGTACTGAGTTGCAACTCAGTGCTATAGCTCTCTGAAAGCTCCTCCAAAACTGAGACGTGAACCTCGGATCTCGGTCAGAAATGATCGAGACTGGTACGCTGTGCAGTCTCACAATCTCCTCAATGAATAACCTCGCAAGCCGGTCCAAAGGCCAAGTCGTACGAATCTCAAGAAAGTGTGCCGACTTCGTTAGGTGATCCACGACAACCCAGATGGCGTCATGACCACGCTGAGTCCTCGGCAAACCCATAATGAAATCTGTAGATACGTGCTCCCACTTCCATGTCGGGACGCTCAATGGCTGCAATACACCAGGGGGTCTCTGATGATTGGCCTTGACACGCTGGCATGTGTCACACTCGGCCACGAAACTGGTGATCTGGCGCTTCATCCCCGCCCAAAAATACTGTCGCCTCATATCACGGTACATCTTCGTCGAGCCAGGGTAGATAGAAAACCGCGATCGATGTGCCTCGGTCATAAGACCTCTACGCAACTCAAGAATATCCGGGACATACAATTGGCCTCTAAAGCGAAGTCCACCATCAGCACCAATCTGCCAATCTGTCTGACTCTCAGATGCTGCCTCTACTCGGTAATCCTGTAACGACTCATCTGTCTGCTGAGCCTCGATCACCCTTGCCACAAGAGAGGGTTGAATCGACAGGCTCGAATGCTGAACGATAGAAGACTGCAAACCAAAGTTGAAGTCGTACTCTGCTATATCCTCGAGCATCCTCCACTCTTGAATCACCATATGTGCCACCAAGCCTCGTGGCTGACGGTTGAGGGCATCCGCCACTATATTTGCCTTGTCTGGATGGTACTGGAGGTCAAAATCATAGTCCTTTAAAAGCTCCATCAAGCGTCTCTGTCTCATGTTCAGCTTGGACTGAGAGAATAGATACTTCAAGCTCTTGTGGTCGGAGAAGAGCTCGAACCTAACCCCATAGAGATAGTGTCTCCACACCTTCAATGCGAAGACAACTGCTGCCAGCTCCAAATCGTGCATGGGGTAGTTCAGCTCATGAACCTTGAGCTGACGAGACGCAAATGCTACAGGTCTGTCGTGCTGCATCAGGACAGCACCCAATCCAATACGCGAAGCATCAGTAAATACCACGAATCCATCACTCCCAGAGGGAAGAGTGAGGATAGGAGCGAACGTCAGACGGTCTTTCAGCTTCATAAATGCTTGCTCACAGGCGTCACTCCAAATAAACTCTGGGCCCTTCCGAGTCAACCTGGTCAACGGGGCTACAATACGGGAGAAGCCCTTAATGAAACGCTGATAATATCCTGCTAAACCAAGGAAACTGTGGATCTCGGACGCAGTCGTGGGCTGGCCCCACTGACGCACTTCCTCAACCTTCGAGGGGTCCACTGCGACACCCTCCCTCGTCACTACGTGACCGATGAATCTCACCTCCTCTTGCCAGAACTCACACTTCTCCAGGTTCGCATATAGCTGGTGGGCATGGAGGGTCTACAAAGCGATTTCTAGATGTTGCATATGGTCCTCATGAGTCCTTTAATATATCAGAATGTCGTCGATGAAGACCACCACAAACTGATCGAGATATGGATGAAAGATCTCGTTCATCAACTACATGAAGACCGTGGGTGCATTGGTTACTCCAAAGGACATGACCTGAAACTCAAAATGACCATAGCGCGTCCTGAAGGCTGTCTTCGGGATGTCCTCCTCTCGGACACGAATCTAATGATAACTGGAATGCAGGTCAATCTTCAAAAAGAACTGTGCACCCTGCAGCTGATCAAATAAATCGTCTATCCTCAGGAGCGGGTACTTGTTCTTAATCGTGACCCGGTTGAGATTGTGGTAATCTACGTAGAGCCTCAATGAGCCATCCTTCTTCCTGATGAAGAGTACCGGTGCTCCCCAAGGTGAACTGCTTGGACGAATGAATCCCAACTCACGCAACTCGTCCAACTAACACTGCAGCTCACACAACTCCATCGGTGCCATACGGTACGGGGCCTTCGAGATAGGCGCGGTACCAGGCACAAGGTCTATCTGGAACTCAATATGACGGCACGGTGGCAATCCCGGAATCTCTTGGAACACGTCGGGGAAGTCGCAAACAACCAGCCACTGATCAATACAAATGGAAACAGGCTCCTCAACGGCGTAGGACATCAAGCAAGATAACGGCTCTCCTCGAGGCTCTGCAACGAACTGAAAACTGTGGCAAGCCTGGTATGCAGAACGTGACCGTCCTCGCGGAACAGTCCATCACGGTGTGGTACTCAGCAAGCCAATCCATGCCCAAGATAACGTCGAAGTCAGACATCGGCAGCACAAATAGATCAGCGGGCAAAATGATATTACTGACCAGAACCGGGCAAGATGAACAGAAACGGCCCAATACTTTGGTCCTCCCCAAGGGCGTCGATACAGTCAACCCCTCACTAGCAAACTCTGTCGGCAATCCAGTCGATCGGCAGAAATCCTCGGATATGAATGAGTGAGAAGCACCAGAATCAAATAATACTCGGGCGATGCATAAAAAGACAGGAAGTATACCCTCGACAACTCCTCCGCTTGACTGCGGGTGCTACTGAGCCGCGTAAAATCTAGCCTGAGCTGGCTGGGGAGATGCTTGTTTCCGCTGAGGTCCCTAGTGCTATTGCTGCCTCTGCGGCGGCCTATACTGTTGCCTCTGCTGTTGCTGGGGTCTCGGCGGCTGAGGTGGCTGTGATCGCTGCTGATGGAGTCGCTGATGTGCTGGAGGCTGCTGCTGAAGTCGCTGCTGTGCTAGAGGCTGCTGTGGTGCTCTCAGTGGCTGTAGATGAGGCTGTTGTGATCCTCTCGACTGCTGTAGATGAGGGCGAGGGCACTCAGACAAGTGGTGCCCTGTCCCACCACATCCAAAACAAGTCCCTGTAAACGGTTGCTGGGGTGGCGTTGGAGGTGCTGCTGGTGCTTTAGCAGGTGGTTGACTCCTATACCTCTGTGGTCGTCACTGCTACTGGGAGCTACTGAAGGGGGTATGCCTCTTCTGACCCCTCCTCTGATCTCTGTCGGCCTGCGAGCTGGCCCACTTAATCTCGTAGATCTGATCCCTCCGCACTACTGCCTGAAAGGTTGGAAGCTCATGCCCAATCACAAGGCCTCGAACGCTGTAACGTAAGCCGTTCTCGAAACGGCGGGCCTTTCGCCCCTCATCATCAACCATATACGGCGTGAATCTCAATAGCGCCACGAAATGGGCTGCGTACTATGCCACAGTCATGCCCCCTTGCACCAGAGTCTCGAACTCCAGTGCCCTCTGGCATCGAATGTGGTCAGGGAAGTACTGCTCCTCGAATCTGTCGATAAAGTCCAGACATAGTCAGGTCCTGCGAAGTGGGTAACGGAGGTCCAACAGTGCTCAGCCTCGCCCTGGAAAAGAAACACTGCCAACCGGACTTGCTGCTCGGTTGTGCATGACATGGTATTGAAGATCTTCTCCACATCGGAGCGCCACCTCTCAGCTGCTTTCGGATCTGGCTCGCCCTAGAAACGTGGAGGATCAAGCTACCTGAACTCTTGAAGAAGGGAGCTAGCGCGCTCCTGCCCGGCCTGGGCTGGAGAAACAACTGGGCGCCTCCCCTGCCCCTGAAGCGCAGCAGTCACAGCCTGCAACATCTGCTGTAACTGAGAGGCACTCACAGGCATGGTCGGATCCGCACCGGCCTTTAGTGGAGGAACGACATCCTCAGGTAAGGGAGCAGGGATCTTTGGCAGTGGAACGGGAGGCGCAGATGGTAAAGCTGGAGCCTCAGGTGGTGGAGCGGGGTGCGCTCGGGTCGCTCTGCTAGGTGGCATGACCTATAGGGAGAATAAGAACGCTAATCAACCTTGAGAATTGCACTCGGAACCTAATTACCCTAAACTCATAGCAAACATATGATGTTGTTCTTTGTTATTCCCAAGTTATGCTTTGATACCAACTTCTGTCATGCCCCGAACTCAGAAACCGGGCTCACAAAATTCTCGATCGCCGAATCTGGCGCCGACAACCTCCGCAGAACCCCATTCTCGGCTCTTGGCACCCATTCACCAGGTTCCGATCCTAGGATATTACAAGGAGGATTTATAATCATCAGTCTGATTCATAATGAGCATAACTAAAAGCATAACCCACGAGCAATAACCACAAGAACACCACCACAAAATCCACTATGTTCAAAAACTTTTGAGTACAATGCGTCTGAAAGGGAAAAATACAAGATAATGCTACAAAGCTCATTTGCACTCTCCTGCTGCTACTATGATATGGCTGCGTCCTGGCGTCACCTGCACGCATCAATCGTGCATAAGTTTATAGAAAACTTAGAGGGTGGTGTAAGTGTGTGTACAATATGAGCGTGCTCAGAATACAAGGTCAGAGTAATGTGGAATCATGATGATGAGTATAAGAATGCGATCAGCCGTGCCAAGGCTATGCGGTGCAAGATATGAATGCTATCGGCCATAATACGGCCATGTGATGCAAGATGCAACTCAAGCATGCCAATCCTCATCATGTATCAGTACAGTTCTCATTTTGGATAATCACCGGGATTTAGTACACTCCAAGAGGCACTGCTGCTCTCCAAGCCGCACAGTCCAAATGAGCGTAAGAAACCTCATTATCTGCCTGGCCAATAGTCTGCCAATACCTATCCGGCACGTCAATAGCGGACCCATTCACGAGCTAGTCAAACTCAGCCTAGTATTGCCCCTTACCCTCGGGCGAGTAAGGCCCCACCCCTTTCCAACCGACCACGACACAGTGGGAGACGTGGCCTCCTGGTATTCGGCCCTCGTGCGCTCATATATCCACTCGGTTTGGACATTGGAGTCATCCTCTGGTACCATCGGGTTTAGGAATTTTCACCCAGGGACATCTATGGTGCCCGTATGCTAGAACCAAACATTTTCGGTATCCAACCCAGCCACTCATGATGAGTCTGTGGAGGCTATGGCCCTGATGTTGCTAGGGCATACAATAATCATAATCACACAAATGTAAGTGCATGAATCACCTTACCAAACATACAACAATCCTGCGCGTACCGAGCGCTTATGTGGGGCGACTCCGCCTATCTGGGAGCCCATAAATGGTCTGCCCGAAGGCATATGCTATGATCAATCACTTCTCGTATCAGGCATACATATGATGCGTATGATCATGAATCATGAATCTATACTAAGCATGTTATGTGGTGATGGGTTTTGATCAAAACGAATATGGGCATAGACGGACTATATGCTACAGGTATAGGCCTATTAATGGGCCTTAGGGAGAGAGTGACAATGCGGACATTTAACCAACATCATCCTCACAATGTGGACATCAAACCATCATTACTCCCAAGGTATAGCCCACTATAAAATCAATATATATATATATATATCATAGTGGAATCACACTACAATGGGCCTTATGTACGTCCTATTGGGCCTTGACCCATGGGCCTCCAGTACATCAAATGGGCCTCATAATATGGGCCTAATACAAATCAAGGTGGGCCTCAACAAGGACCACCAATACATCAAGATGGGCCTCAACAATGGGCCTTAAATTATCTCCAAAACGGTTAGACAGTTGGATAAAACACATGCATCATAATGGAGCCCACACTAATGGAGGGTGTGGATTACAATACATACATAGGTGGGTTCTAAGTAGGACTCACCATAATGTTTATTCTCCACCCAGCCTAGGGCCCAATATAATGTTTATTTTCCACCCAACTTAGGGCCCAACATAATGTTTATTTTCCACCCAACTGTTCATAAAACCACGTGGACCAAGGTAGGGCCCACTGTAATATTTATTTGCTACCCAACCTTTTGATAAGGTCACACGTGACCTGGGCCCACTGTAATATTTATTTGCCACACCACCTATTCAAAGGGTCACGTGGACCTGGGGTAGGGCCCACTGCAATGTTTACTTTCCACCCAAGCTATTTATAAGGTCACACGGCCAGGGGGGCCCACGGTGATGTTTATTTGCATCTAACCTATTTAAAAGGTCACGTGGACCTGGGAAAAATGGGCCCACCAAATGTGGTTCCCAAATCTAGCCCACCCATTATGTGTGTCCCACTTGGCTGAAGGTTCAGACCAAGTTTCAGCGGCATCCAAATTTCAGGTAGGCCCCACCAAGTATTTTTATATGTTTAGGCAGGTCTTCACATGATTTTAGATGGTGTGGCTCACCTGAGTTCCATATAAGGCTGATTTTTGAGGTGGACATCTGGTCTGTGGGGACCCATCAAACGCATGGAGTGGATGTTCGAAACGCATCACGATGGGGGCCCATAGCTGGAGCCGTGAGGCCTAGCTGGTCGTCCGCTGCCAGCACACTGCGTGCGTGCGCTCTGACAACGGCAGCAGCCCTTAACTTTTTATTTTTATTTTTTTTAAAAAAGGAATTCCACGGTTTTTCCCATGTGGGGCCCGCATCAGGAAAATCCATCCTAACCATTACATCCCATGGCTCAATATTGACGAAACAAGCCCAATATTGGGTATGTTTCGGGGGTAAAATCATCGGGTGGGTTTTATAACAGTAACAATTACTATTTCCTATGGTATGGCCCGCATGATTATCATATTGGTCTCAAATTTTGGCTCAACGATTAAAATAATCTGGGTAGCGGGATAGACGGTGTGGATCAGTCCCATACATCAAGGTGGGGCCTGCATGCGTGACCCATCCCAAAAGCAACCTTCCTTCCCTTTTCTTTTTTTTTCTTGGTACACACCTACGTCAGTGTACACACTCCATGTCAGCCTCTCCTGTCCACGGTTACACGTCCAACGTCCCTGGACGCTGGACAGTGTTGCTACAACACATGCACCATGGTGGGTCCCACATGTATATGGCCCTCCACCATGTATAAATATATATATATATATATATATATATATATATAATATTAATATAAAAATAAATATAATATACTATATAACATGTGGAACTTTCCACCATCCCAAAATGGATGATGGATTTCGCCTAAGATGTGGTGGGCCACACCATTGATGAATGGAGTGGATTTAACATGATTTGGTGAGGCCCACTTCATTCTAGGGAGAGGAAAGGGAGAGAGAGAAAGAGAGATATACGGTGATAGAGAGGAGGGAGCCCGCCACTATGGGCCCTCCATTAATACAACTCATACATCAAGTGGGTCCCACAACAAGTGGCCCTTAAAATTGGAAATAACAGTATATCACCCACCTTATCTTCCTTCTTCTTGGTTCCTTAGACTCCAATGCTCCTTAGCTTGCCTTTTGATGGAGGTTGATGGAAGATTGATGGTGTGGATGAAAGATGAGAGGGTGGGCCACACTTGTGGTTTGGGAGAGAGGAAGCTTGGACGTGGGATGTTGCTTGGGAGATTTGAGAAATGAGAGAGAGAGTGAGAGGATGGGAGTGATATGGATGAGTGAGGTGTGATGGGTGATGGGTGATGTAAGGAAAGGTATGGGTTGGGTTGAAATTTTGGGAAAAGAGGAATGGGTGAAGAGAGAGGGAGAGTTGACTTTGTAGAGAAAGAGGGATGGGTTGTTGTACTTGGGTAAGGTGTGACTTGACTTGTACTTGACACTGATTGATTGATTGATTGATTGGACATATCGTAGAGATTCCCTCGTAATTCGCAACGCGCGGCGTTTCTTCGAAACAAACGCTGGCCTACGTCTCCTAGCCTGGGTATCGGTTCGGTGCGCAAGTCACGGCGTTGGAACTGCGGCGACGATGCGGTCGCTATGATACAAGTTTCGGATCGAGCCGATATTGGTGTGCGGGACCTGGCTTAGGATTGCGCGCAAACGTCGGATATGGTGCGAGGTTGCCGGAATTTGATTGGAAGGATCGTGGAAGCTAACAGAACAGTACGGACTAGGACACGAGTCTTACAGCCTGTCACGGAGAACATCTCAAGAGAGGAGATGTTGTAAATCGAGGAAGGGATCACACCACTGAGTTGGTTCTGGGAGATCTGCAGATGGATGAGATTCTGGCGACGGCCAAGTTCTTCTGGAATATCATCGGAAAGTCCATTTCTTGCAAGGTAGAGATAGATGAGAGAGGTGAGATTTCCAATGGAAGGGGGAATCGAGCCAGAAAGATTGTTGACGGAAACATCAAGAACTTAAGAGTTGTGTGAGAAAGCTAAGCGAGGAAGGTATGTTTCCAGACAGTTGGTTATACGTGAGATGCATTTGTAGGAGGTTTAAGCAATTAGAGAGATTGCTAGGAATAGTACCATCAAGGGAGTTATTGTAGAGGAAGAGGTTCTGGAGGAGAGTGAGACGGCCAAGATGCGAAGGGATTGGGCCATATAACAAGTTATCAGGTCAAGAGTTTCGAGGAAAGAGAGGTTAGATAGGTGTGGGGGAATGATCCCAGAGAGGCCGAAGCCTTGGAGGACGACCTCACGGACATGGTTTCCGTCTGCGGTGCAGGAAATGTGAGGCCAGCTGCAAACAGGGAAGCTGTTGTTCCAGACCGCAAGTACATTCTGGGGATCCAAGGTTTTGAATTGGGATTTGAAGGATAGGAGGATTTCCATATCAGTGGAGTTGCTGCCCATGCAGCAGCAGTAAGAGAAACAGAGAAGGAGAAGGCTGTAAACGCCATAATTCTGTTCCAAATGCATTTTGGACAGAAGGATATGGATCTAAGTTGGAACTGATCAGAGAAGGTATTTAACAGGCTCTAAAACCGTATTTTGAATTACGGAGATGTGTATTTTGTACTCTCTGGATTCGAACTGTCTATCTTGTTGGTGGTGATCTGGATCGGCCAATTTTAAATAGTAATTTTAAACTGTGATGGTGCCACTGATTTCTATTGTTCAATGTGAATGCTGAAAATTTTCTTTTTGGTTTGTTAACAACAGTATCAACGGTCAGAACCATCTTTGTAGGTGTGATTTTAGGAAAATGGTACATCCAAGGTAGCAGCCATAAGATGAACAGCTATAGTCATCCAATCATTTTCAAATAAAGCGTCGTGCAGCGGCCATTGCCACCCACAAAAGGATCCCAAAGAGTTAAAGTAATGAATTTTTTCAGCAGTCGTTGTCCCCTGCGTAGCTAGTTAGTTATAAAAACCTTTTGAATAACCAAGCATGACTCTAAATCAATCGCTATAGTCATCAGATATCCTACGACAATAAATCATTGTTTATCTAACAACTTTTTTCCTTCTAAGCTAGACTTGGACTTTGTTGACAATTTACCACCATTTAAACATGGTAGCAGTTTATCCCGTCATTAACCATACATTTGGTATACATGTAAGAAATTCAAACCCTAAACATTACAAGGTTCAATGTGAACAAAGCATGGACTAAAAGTTGTATTCGCTTATAGTGTTCCTTGATTAAATTGTACATGATGGAAACTTGATGTAGAGAGGGTCGCGAACACTTTCATGGCCAAGATGGACCGGGGAATGCCCGATCGGAGGTGGCAGTAATTAGGATTGTCGAAACCTCAAAACAGTATCTCGAAAACCGGAAAAAGTTTTTGGACATATTATATATGATTTTGGGGTATAATTTTGAGATTCCATCAGATTGACAGTTGAAGGTCCAGTTTATTTCCATTTTTACTATAAATAGTAACTTTTAATTCCATCATATCTTTTGATCCTTGCATTTTAGGAGTCATGGCCAACATGAAAGGGGCTTAGGAAAATTAAGAGAATAATGTGGCTAGTCAAAATTGGATACTTACTATTTTTGGCCGAAAACCATGAAGTCTAGTAGGAGTTTGATTCTAAAACTTTGTCCTAGGTTTGAGGTCACTACTTAAAATGATTGTAATTTTGCTTCTTCTTCTTCTTCTTCTTCTTATTTATTTATTTTAATTTTAATTTTTATCATCAATTAATTTATTTCTAATTATTAAAAATTATTTATGTTTTCATCCCTTGCGGATTTGAGGAATAACTGTGAGGATATAAAATACATACATCAATGTGAGCCCCACGGTAAAGGCCACACTTTTTGTGGTGAGGCTGGGCCTGCACCTAATCCATTGTCTGGATTCGAACTCTCTATCTTGTTGGTGGTGATCTGGATCGACCTATTTTAAATAGTAATTTTAAACTGTGATGGTACCCCTGATTTCTATTGTTCAATGTGCACGCTGAAATTTTTCTTTTTGGTTGGTAAACAACTATATCAATGGTCAGAACCATCTTCGTGGGTGTGAATTTAAGAAAACGATGCATCCAAGGTAGCAACCATAAGGTGAACAACTATTGTCATCCAATCATTTTCAGATAAAGCCCCGTGCAACGACCATTGCCACCATTGGTGGATGAGCAGGTTGCCGTCTAGAGTAAGGAACTCTAATTCTTGAGCCTAAAAATCGTGCAAGCCTGAAAAAATCCTTGTGAGTGAAAGAGACTAAACTTACTGTTATTGGCCCACAAAAAGATCCCAAAGAAAGAGTTAAAATAATTATTTTTTTCATCAGTCATTGTCCCCCACCTAGCAAGTTAGTTATGAAAACCTTTTGAGTAGCCAAATATGACTCTAAATCAACGGCTATAATTTTCACATTTTCTACAAAAATTGATCAGTGTTTATCTAACAACCATTTTTCCTTCTAAGCTAGACTTGGACTTTGGTGATAATTTACCGCCATTTAAAAATGGTAGCAGTTTATCCCGTCATTGACCATACATTTGGTATGCATGTAAGAAATTCAAACCCTGAACATTACAAGGTTCAATGTGAACAAAGCATGGCCTAAAAGTCATATTCGCTGATGGTGTTCTTTGATTAAACTATACATGATGTAACAACTTGATGTCAAGTGGGTCGTGGTCATTTTCATGGCCAAGATGGACTAGAGAAAGCCTGATCGGAGTTGGTAGTGATCAGGTCAGTCAGAACCTTAAAATAGTTTTATCTCCCAAGCTGGAATGAGTTTTTGGACATATCATATATTATTTTGGTGTATAAGTATGATATTCAATCAGATCGACAGTCGAATGTCCAGTTTATTTCTGTTTTTATTATAAATAGTAACTTTTAATTCCATCATAACTTTTGATCCTTTGCGTTTTAGGAGTTGTGGCCGACATGAAAAGGGCTTAACAAAATTAGGAGAATAATGTGGTTAGGCCAAATTGGATACTTAATATTTTTGAGAGAAAACCATGAAGTCTAGTAGGAATCATTATCGTTTATTATAATAAGTCATGTTTTCAAGGAGTTTGAGTTAGAGTTTGATTCTAAAACTTCATCCTAGGTTTAAGTTCACTACTTAAAGGATAGTAATTTATTTATTTATTTATTTTTCATCAATCAATTTATTTCCAATTATTAGAAATTCTTTCCGTTTTCATCCCTCGTGTATTCGAGGAATCTCTGTGAGGATATAAAATACAAACATCAATGTGAGCCCCACAGTAAAGGCCACACCGTCTGTGGTGAGTCCGAGGCCGCACCTAATCCGCTCTCTAGATTCGAACTGTCTATCTTGTTGGTGCTGATCTGGATCGGCCAATTTTAAATAGTAATTTTAAACTGTGATGTTGCCCCCTGATTCCTATTGTTCAATGTGAACGCTAAAATTTTTCTTGTTGGTTGGTAAACAACCATATCAATGGTCAGAACCATCTTTGTAGGTGTGAATTTTTGAAAATAGTGCATCCAAGGTAGCACTCATAAGATGGACAACTATAGTCATCCAATCATTTTCAGTACAACAATGGACATTGCCACCATTGGTGGATGAGCTGTCGTTGTCGTCTAGAGTAAGGAACCTAATTTCTTGAGGCTAAAAATCGTGCACGCCTGAAAAAATCTACGTGAGTGAAAGAGAATAAACTTACTATTATTGGACAATAAAAAGATCTCAAAGAAAGAGTTAAAATAATTAATTTTTTCATCAGTCGTTGTCCCCCACGTACCAAGTTATGAAAACCCTTTGAA
This sequence comes from Magnolia sinica, assembly GCF_029962835.1. NCBI lineage: Eukaryota > Viridiplantae > Streptophyta > Magnoliopsida > Magnoliales > Magnoliaceae > Magnolia > Magnolia sinica. The sequence continues at coordinate 55,418,314 of NC_080579.1, forward strand.
TAGCCAAATATGATTCTCAATCAACGGCTATAATCTTCATATATCCTACAACAGTAAATTAGTATTTATCTAGCAACCTTTTTTACTTCTAAGCTAGACATGGACTTTGGTGATAATTTACCACCATTTAAAAATGGTGGCAGTTTATCCCATCTATGACCATACATTTGGTATACATGTAAGAAATTCAAACCCTAAACATTACGAGGTTCAATGTGAACAGAGCATAAAAGTCGTTTTCACTAATGGTGTTCTTTGATTAAATTGTAAATGATGTAACATGTAGAGGGGGTCGCGGACACTTTCATGGCCAAGGACTAGAGAATGCCCAATTGGAGGTGGAAGTGATCAGGACTATCAGAACCTCAAACCATTCATATCTCGCAAACCGGAATGAGTTTTTGGATATATCATATATGATTTTGGGGTATGATTTTGATGTTCTATTAGATCCACAGTTGAATGTCCAGTTTATTTCCATTTTTACTATAAATAATAACTTTTAATTCGATCATAACTTTTGATTCTTTGCGTTTTAGGAGTTGTGGCATACATGAAAAGGGCTTAGAAAAATTAGGAGAATAATGTGGTAAGGTAAAATTGGATACTTACTATTTTTGGCCAAAAACCATAAATTCTAGTAGGAATCATGACTGTCTATAAATAGTTTACTATTTATAGTAAGTCACATTTTTAGGGAGTTTGAATTGGAGTTTTATTCTAAAACTTCGTCCTAGGTTTGAGTTCACTACTCAAAGGATTGTAATTTTGGTTTTTGTTTTTTTGTTTTGTTTTGTTTTTTTTTTTTTTTATTATTATTTAAATCATCAATCAATTTATTTCCAATTATTAGAAATTATTTATGTCTTCATCCCTCATGGATTCAAGGAATCTTTGTGAGGATATTAAATACATACATCAATGTGAGCCCCACAATAAAGGCCACACCGTCTCAGGTGATGTTTGGGCCACCCTTAATCCGATCCCTGGATTCAAACTGTCTATCTTGTTGGTGCAGATTTGGATCGGCCAATTTTTTATTTTTTATTTTTTTTATTTTTTATTTTTAAAGAAAAACGGAATATATTATGAAAAAGGGGAAGATTTACAACCTTTTGGGTTGTCTCCAAAAAAAAATACAGGAGCCACACCTATCATATACTGACTCTCCTACTACTAAATAGAGGATTGAACAGAGGACAGCACCAGAGGGGCTATACACAGGGAGCCACACTGGGCCCAGACTCAAACTGAGAACCGAGAGGAACTGGAAAAAAAAAAACCCTACCAAAAGGGACTGCCTAAATACGCAGATTACCTAGGCCCGCCTTATCCAAAACCAGAAGGCCTCTAACTCTCCTCGGTAAATCAGATGAAGAATGATAGAAGGAATTAGTGTAGCCTGCAGATGCCAGCCTGGCTAGCATGTCTGCCACTGAGTTACCTTCACGATAAATATGCCGAAAAATGAGGTTTAGGTTGCTTTTAAGGCGTTGAATGGCCCCCAGTCTGTACCAAATGCTCCAAGGGCAATGAGCCGAAGGAGCAGCTGCAGTTTCCACCATGACTTTAGAGTCTGATTTAATGATGATTCTTGAGAACCCCAACTTGCTACATAAAATGATTCCATCCAGCATAGCCTGGACCTTCGCACTCGTGGCGAATATGACCTTGCCATGGGGGTCTCGAAGCACCCCCCCCCCCCCGGATTCCTACGAGAGGAACCGTCAACATTGAGTTTAACCCAACCTTGAAGCGGCTTTTGCCATTTGACAATCTGAGGAGCAGCTTCAGGAGGACCCCTTCTGCAATCCAGATTCAAAGCCTGAATGGAGACCGAGTCCTTAAAAGATAGAGATTTGCTGTCTGGCAGGAGGTTTCCAATTTCACGCAGTCATCTAGACACTCAGGCAATAACCAAGTTGCTTGTCATCTTGATCCCATCAAAATGCGAAGTGTTTCGGCTTAGCCATAACTCCTAGGTGATCAACGCCGGAGCTAGGCCCATAAGCTTCTTGAGCCGAGAGGAAGAAGAGGCCCTCGAAACCGAAAAATGAATCTTTTGCTTGATGGTCTGGTCGTGGATGATGGGAACATCAAACAACCTATGATAGTGGGCCCAAACCTCTGAAGCTATGATCCCATAACAAAGAATATGGTCCAAGCTCTCCACTGCATGAGAAGGGGGCGAGCTGATGCTCTGCTGAGGGCCATCAGGGGGCTGAATAATGGGATGATTGTTCAACAACGGCTGGATAGGAGCAGTCGAATCGTCTGTGATTGGCGAGTCTTGGAGGTCCCAGCTAGGCACCACAGCTACATTGGAAAAAGCTAGCGAGGGGCCAGCCACATCTCTGGCTCGAAGGATAGAGTGCAGAGCATGGTGGGGCATCCCATCAGGACTGGGAAGGCCCGAGGACTCCAGCCGGATGATTGGCTGCTGCGAGATTCTTCGAGATTGGGATGAGCGGGTCCCCAGCTGATTACTGTTTTCGATGATGCCACTGGCCATCACAGGATCATAATACCCTGAGCAACATTCGCACCTAGACGCTGGGCTGACACCTGATTTCTGCAGTGCTGAATCAACTGGAATAGCTGCATGCATTATCTTCCAAAGGAAGATACCAATTTTTGGGGGGAACATATCATTCCAAGCCCACTTCGACCGAGGGGCCATTTGCCTCTGCTGCCGAATGCTGTGCCAGGCAGAGTTTACAAAGAATCTGCCTGATGAAGTCAAGTCCCATGGCAACACATCTTCCCTGGTAAATAGGGGAACTGGATTGTCCTTGATAGGCTGAATGATGGATTTGGGGAGAATTTCCTGGATGAGGTGCTATACGGAGCTGCCGGCCTGAGCAAATAAATATTTAACCATTACTTCCCGTAAATGAGAGGGAATAGGGCCCGTCACTGCTGAAGTAAGGAAACCCTCTCCTGACCAATTCTGAGACTAGAAGTTTAATCTCCCTTCTCCAATGAGCCATTTGGAGTGGGAAATCACAAAAGGGAGAGAATTGGAGATGTCCTTCCAGACTATTGATTTAATTGTTGAATTCCTTTCGGAAGAGTGTATGAGTTTCTTATTATTATTCACCGCCATGAGTCTCACCCAGAGGGAGCTCCCTTTAGGGAAACTTCTGCCCATTTTGATCCTGCAGGCTTCCATCTTATCGATCATGCTTCTGATACCAAGTCCTCCCTCGGACGTAGGAAAGCAAATCTTCGCCCAAGAAACCTAATGTTTCTTCTTTTTATCTTCTGCGCTCCCCAAAAATAGTTGGCAAAACCAGATTCAAGAATTCTGTAAGTGGCTTTGGGGATGTTGATCGATGATAGGATATGAATTGGGATGCTAGATAAGACATGCTTAATTAGGGTTAGTCTGGCAACAAGGTTGAGAAAAGAAACTTTCCAACCCTCAATTTTGCCCAGGGCCTTCTGGACAAGCGACATCAAAAGAGAGGCCCGAACTTTACCCTTAGACAGAGGAATACTAAGGTAGGTGCAAGGAAGAGTAGCCTGATTGAATCCTGTGATTGTTTTGATTCTCTGAGCTTTAGTAGATGACGTATTCGTGGAGAGAATAAAAGAAGTTTTGCTTGCATTCACCTTTTGACCTGACACCTCTTCATATTCCCTGATAAAAGAAAGCAAGGAATGGATTGTAGCTAGCCTGGCATTCAAGAACAAAATCGCATCATTTGCAAAAAATAAATGAGTTAGCATGGGACAGTTTTAGGGAAGTTTGAATGGCTAGCAAGTGCCACACAGGAATAGGTTACGGATTCCTTGGCTCAAGACTTCTGCTATCAGGATGAACAAAGAGGGTCCCGTTGTCGTAAGCCTCTGGATGAGGGGAATAAGCCAAAAGCCCTACCATTTATAAGGACTGAGAACCAGCTACCCACCCAACAACGCTGGGCTTGTTGGATCCACCCTTGGTGAAAACTGAATTTTTGGAGGACTTGGGTTAGAAAAGGCCATTCCACTCGATCATAAGTTTTTTCCATATCTAATTTCAGGATCATGTTCCCTCCAAACGTTTTACGATCGAGATCGTGGATCATTTCCCTCGCAATAGAAATGTTTTCCACTATGTATTTGCCCTTTACAAAGGCTCCTTGTTCTTTTGAGATGATGGAAGGAAGGATGAGGGCTAGCTTACACGCTATGGTCTTGGAAAAGATCTTTAAGATGCCATGACATAGGCTAATGGGTCTATCGTCTGCGATGGTTTCAGGGTTAACCTTCTTTGAGATGAGGCAGATGTTGGTGCACTGGAATGCTCTTGGCATGGGGCCTCCTGCAAAAAAAATCCTTGGCCGCTTCAAAAATATCACTAAGAAGAGAAGAAAGCCCCACCAAAACCACCAGGCCCAGGAGTACTATCGACCGGGATGGATAACGTGGCAGCCTTCACCTCTTTAAGCGTGACCGACCTCATTATATCCAGGTTCATCTGCTCTATAACTATCATTGGGATACACGATAAAATAGCCCCGTTCACTGCCCTGTCTTGAGATGTGAGAAGGACCTTAAAATAGTCCTTAGCCGCCTTACCTATGTCCTCGCTTGTAGTCAAGGTCTCTCCTGATGAAGTTATGATTTTGTTAATCACCTATTTTCTGTGCTTCTCCTTAACTGACCCATGAAAAAATTTTGTATTCCTGTCCCCTTCTTGTAGCCATATTATTCTAGATTTTTGCTTCCAAAATAATTCTAGTTGAAGTTTAGCTAGCTTGTGATTTTCCTGGGCTACCCGCAGCTTGTTTAGATTGTCAGTGGAATTGGAGTTAATAAGGTCAGTTTCAGCTCTTGATATCTCATCCTCTGCCTTTTGCACATTGTTATGGACGTCCCCAAAAACAGTCTTGTTCCAATCTTTAAGGGCCCTTTTTAGATGCTTCATCTTGATGTACAGTTTGAACATTGGAGCGGCTGCCACCTCAGCATCCCAAATTTCCTTGACCACCCATTTGAAATCGACGTGCGTGGTCCACATTCGTTGAAAACGGAAGGGCCGAGGGAAATCAGCACTATTATCCTTGAAGCTCAAAAGGATCGAGGTATGGTCCGAGAAGGAACGAGTAAGGTGATCGATAGTGAATCTCGGAAGGGAGCTTATCCAAGAAGCATTTACTAGCATCCGATCGAGCCTTGCCCATCTGCGGCTCCTGTCAGACCTGTTGTTACACCAAGTGTACATGGATCCATTAAATCCTGCATCGATGAGAGTGGAATCGTTAATGGTTTCAATGAAATCACGCATCGATTCCATGAAAGATGGATCGACCAATTTTAAATAGAAATTTTAAACTATGACGTTGTCCTCGGATTTCTATTATTCAATATGAATGCTAAAAATTTTCCTTTTTGGTTGGTAAACAATGGTATCAATGGTTAGAACCATTCTTGGAGGTGTGAATTTTAAAAAATGGCACATCCAACAAAGCACCCATAAAACAAAGCACCCATAAGATGAAAAGAGTTAGTCATCCAATCATTTTCAAATAGAACCCCATGCAGTGGTCGTTGCCGTCTAGAGTAAGGAACTCTAATTCTTGAGGCTAAAAATCATGAATGCCTAAAAAAATCTTCATGAGTGAAAGTGACTAAACTTACTATTATTGGCCCACAAAAAGATCCTGTGAGTGCTTATACTCAAACACAAATTAGTTGTCAAATTTCGTAGTCCTGAAAGGATCGCAAGGTCTTACGAAGATTCTCATCGACAACTCGTGAAGATATATCATCGACTCGATCAAGCGTCCCAGGAAAGACTCAACATCTCAACTTATGAAAGTCCATGGTTCAAAGATTGGAACACTCCATATGAGTCAACCATTAGGTGGTATAACCTTAGATTGACCTTAGGTTAGGTGTATTTTTCATAGCATCTTTATGATCATCTTTTATATTAAAATATACTCAAGTTAGGCCAGCCCAACATCTGGTTCAGCCAGCCTAACTGTCTTCGGCTAATCTTATATTATTCAGGTAAGTTTACAGATTGAACAAGATTTTCCGTGGCATGTTCGGCCAGCCTGACCTTGGATTCGGCCAGCCGAACATGACCGTTCAGCCAGCCCGGACTTGTTCGGTCAAGTTTTCAGCAATGACATATATTTAGATTTCAGGCATATTGGTCCAGCTAAACCCTTTGGTCGGCCAGCCGAACTTGGGCTTGGGCCAGCCCAATTTTTGAAAGATCTTATCCTATGAAATCCGAGTGTCATTGGAAAGAAATCGTTGGAATTTGGCTCGCCGAACAGACACTTGGGCCAGCTGAATTTCCAAATCCTTTGGCTATAAATAGAGGGCTTCTCTCATCCATTTACACAATGAAAGTTAGTGAGAAAATCCATCTTTTCAAGTGATAAAGCCATGCTCCTCTTAAGCTTTTTGAGCATAATTCTAATATTCTATTTTAGCTTATTTTTAATTCTCTCTCTCAAGACGTTTTAACTATTTTTAATAAAGTAATCTAAACTCTATTTGAGATCTAAAGAATTGAATTTGCAGCACCTAGGGTACTTGTTTTATATTAAATATTTTATAGATCCATATATTCTTTTGGGTTGAACTCATGTACGACTTCATCAATATCCCAAGAAGAATATCGCTACATTCAAGTAGCAGCTACGATTTCGACTCGCCAATCAAAGATAAGTACTGATTTACTTTTATTTTAGTTTGGGTCTTTTCTTAAATAGAAATTGAGTTTATTTTCTTTATTATTCCACATTGTATCGAAATATTTGGCATAGTCTTATTCATCCCCCCTATAGGACATCTATAGCTTGTCCTTTTAAGTGGTATCAAAGCGAGATTGCTCTTTTTGGGATTAACTTCCTACAGCTAGATCCAGGGCTATTGAAATGTTAAATTTCGATAGTTTATCTATTTCCATGCCACCTCCATTTGATGGCTCAAACTATTCTTATTAGAAAGCAAAGATGAGGATCTTCATTAAGTCCATTGATGAAAGTGTGTGGCAAGCTACCATGACCTAATGGATCCCTCTAATGATGGAAGTAGTGGCTGAAAATGGAACCATGTCCATGAAATAAAGTGCTTATACCTTTTGGACGGCAGTTCAAAAAAGTGAAAGTAGTGCTAATGCAAAAGCCCTTAATGTTATTACTTGTGCTCTATCACCAGATGAATTCAAAAGAATCATTTCTTGTGATATAGCAAAACAAGCATGGGATATTCTCGAAATGACACATGAATGGACTAACATTGACAAAAGGTCTAAGATTCAAATCCTCATAACAAAGTTTGAGGAAATCCGTACGGAAGAAAATGAATCATTCATGGATTTCTATACTAAACTAAATGACATTGTTAACTTTATGTGGGGTCTTGGAGAAAAAGTCTCAGAAAGCAAAGTGTGCGCAAAAGTACTACGATGACTTCTTGACAGGTTCAATTCTAAAGTCACAGCGATTCAAGAATTGAGGGATATCGATGCAATGAAGGCAGAGGAATTACTTGGATCTCTACAAACCTATGAGTTAAATTTCAAAGCTCCTAAGAACAACTCCATATCCCTTAAATCTTCTAAATCGAAATCTAAAGACTCAGATTCTGAAAATGATGAGAATGAAGATGATATGACTATGTTGGCTAAAAAGTTTTATAAAAGTTTCAAGAATAAAAATAGATCAGATTTTCAAAAATGTTTTGACAAAAGAAAAGGAAACTCAAATGTTTGGAAATCAAAATCCAAAGACACCCAATGCTTCAACTATTCTGAATATGGACTTGTAGCTTCAAAGTGACCTAAGAAGGATAAATCCAAAAGAAGATGTATGATTGCCACAAGGGATGAATCATTAGAATCTGAATCCAATTAAGAAACTGACGAATCAGACCAAGAATCTGAGAAAGTGCAAAAGGCATTCGTGACTATAGATAGAATCACTTCATCAGATGATTGTGAAATTTCTGACTATGAAACTCCTGAAAGTGATTTTGAAAATGAAGAAGATCCTTAAATTGCTTATGATGCCCTATATAAAGAGAGTTGTAAGATTGTGACAATTATTTATTTATTTATTTTAAATTACTGATCTGAAATTAGAACTTGAAAAATCCATTTTGGAAAAATCCTAATTTTCTAATTGTTTTGAGAAAACCAAACTAGATTTAAATCTGAAAATTTTTAAAATTCAAAATCTCAAAACTGAAAATAAGAATTTAAAATTAGAAGTTTCTTCTCTTAAAAATTTAAAAGAGACTTGGATATACACCTGAGGTGACCAGAGACTTGAAAAGTTATTAACTGCATCTCGATGAGGTAGCGACAAACCTAGCTTGGGATATATCAAGAATCACACAGAAAAATCTAAAACTTTTACTCCTATATTTGTAAAAGGTGAATACTCAAAATCTAAAATAGAAATTATAAAGAAAATAAGGAAGAATGAAAAACCTTTCCAAAGAACTTCTAATCCAAAAACTAAGGCCAACTATCACAAATATTAAAGGAAAAATAATAACTCTTCTCTAACTGATAAAATTGTGGACTTACTTAAAGAGCTCTTGAAATCCAACTCTAGAAATAACAGAGCAAGTGGAAACAAGAACAACTCTTACTCTCAAACACAACGAATAGTAAGAGATCCTTCTAAACCCAAAACCATATTAAAATGGGTTTCAAAAGATAAGTACCTTGTTATCCACACAGCCTTCAAAGCAAGTTTGGGAAGTAAAGTTCAGGAGCATTTGAAAAAGACGGTGAGTAAAAGGGGGGGTTTACAGTTGGAAATTTCTCTTAATGGTACAAACAACAAGTGATTTTGGAGAAATAGCTTACAAGTAACATTTTTTTAAACCATACCTACGGAAATGGTAGGCCGCTCATGAAAATTTTGGAAAGTTAAAATTTTCTTAAACGTTTTACGGTGTGTTGATTGCTGGATATGGCCCACTCATATAGAACCATTGAAAAACATTAACACGTCAGCTACAATGTTCTTATTTCCCTTTTCATTGATGTTTCCACTTAATGGGAAACCTTGTGCTTTGACATAAAATGCCTGTGCACTGTTGGAAAACATGACACGTTAACTATGACATTCTTATTTTCTTTATAATTGATGTTTCTACCTCATGGGAAACTTCGTGCTTTGACCGTATGGTTCTTGGGCCTAAGGAAGATGTGAGTCTCTCCAAGGTTTGCTGATGTTCTCATGGGTGTATAACATGGCCCCATACACAAATCCACATGCACAACTATGCTCCAGCAACTTGTTCCTTCACTGGAAATTTTGGATGTATCTACTCATCCAGTCTTTAAACTACCCTGGTTTATTTATTTGTAAGACCCGACCTGAGTTCCTGTATGTGCATGTGTGTGTGTGAGTATGCATTTAATTTCTTATGGTATCGCAGTCCTACCAGTTGAATTTTGGTGACCCGTGACCCTCGGATTGTGTTTGCGATCATCCTTGAGTCTGGTCACATAGACCCAACTCGGATCGACCCGAGACCTATGCCATCTTGTTCACATCATCGTTGCGGTTCCAACAACGTGTCTTGTGCATCCATCCGATATGTGGATTAAAAGTTATGAACATTACATAGTATGTCCCTTAATCATATGACCCACTTTTGTGCAATACATGTGGACCACCTCCTTAGTACAAGTCCCTATACACACTACAAAAATTCTATGGAAAACACCACCCACTTCAACAAACACTACACAAGCCTACTCTAAGCCTAAGCATTGTAATCTCCTCCCTGGGCAATGATTATTTTTCTTACAAAACAATGATGACACCTCTCTCTCTCTCTCTATTCTCTCCCTTCCTCTCATTTCCCTCCATTGCTAGCAACACCCCACTCCAACGTCCCCTTCTCCCTCTTTTCTCTAGCCCCCTAATCCCCAACATACTCCCAATCTTACCATCAAAAATAGATCTCTACCATTAAAACCTTTTCTTAGGCTCAAGAACTTCATGGTGTAGAAGTTTGGAGGCTTTCCTTGCATGTGGGTGAATATAAATTTCTGAATTCTTTCTTGACCTTTAATCTTCTCTTTTCTTTATGTATGGATCATATGGGACCCACTAATCCATGGTGGGGATCCCATTTGATCCTATGGATGTGGCCCTTTGGCCCATCCTACATTCATGGACCCCATCATGATGTATTGTATTATCTACTCCATTTCAAGGTCATCTAGACCTTAAATACCATGTTGGGATGGCATCTCAACCATCCATTTTAGTTATGGATCATGCATGCATTGGTTTATTGTTTCATGTACAATCAACATAGTCGTATGGATGAGATTGATTCTTGGGAGGGCCCATTAGTGGCGGGGCCCTACCCCATGGCCGGATTGCCTTTTTCTTATTTTATTTTCTCTAATGTGTGAATGATGATGTGTGTGTGGCCCACTTGGTGGGCCTGGGACGTCCCAAAACTCTAACAAGGGTGGGACGCCCCTACCACCCAATCCCATGATTTTTGGGCACTTAAATCAATGCATGCAAGTGTCCTAGCCTAAGTCCATAATCTGGATATGTGTGGGGCCCACTAAGGGAGGCCACACATTCTTTTATTTGCTGTATATATATGGTTATAGGCTGATATGTCCAGCCATGTATTGCTGTCCAAAAATCTGGACAGGTTTCATGGACTGCTTTAGCTAATGTGTTGGTATGGATTTAATATATGATTCTACTATTTTTCTTGATGATTATGGGGTGCAATATGAAGGTGTGGACCCCACCTTGAAGTGTGGTGGATCACACCTCAAATGGCCCATGAAATGGTACCCAAAAGGGGGCCCAAAGAGGGGTGGGTGGTCCACCTTGCTGGACTGTCCAACCCAAAAGAATGAGGGGAAATCCAAATTCTAGATTATTTTTTGAGTGGTGGGCCACTTTTGTGGACCCCACCTTGTTTTATTTTATGGGAGAAATACTAATCATCCATCCCTCCCATCCTATATGAAGTTTGGGCCCACTTTATTGGATAAACATTGAATGGACAGCAACATTTTACTTTGGATAGATTGTAATCCTGAATTTAATTAAAATATTTTTAAGCATTCAAAATTCACAAAATTTTGTGTAGGTATGTCTCACCCATGTTAGGACCAACCTACCAATTTTTGGGGCCAACGGACCCTTGTGCATACCGTGGCAAGGGCTGGACCGGCCCACTAGGCTGGGACATCCAGGTCAAACAGATTTTCTGGACAGTCTGTATTCGTTAAATTAATTAAAATATTTCCGCTATTCCAAAAATTCTAAAAATTCATAGATAGGTGTCCCACCCATTATAGTACCCATATACCAATTTTTGGGGTCAATGGACCACTTTGAAATTCGCGGCGCTGGCTGGACCGGCCTACCAGGCTTTGACGCCCAGGTTGGGGCGTCCAGCCTTGGTTGGCCGTCTAGGCAAATTTGTGGACCCACCTTAATGTATTTTGTATCCCACCATTTATCTAAGTGGGATACATAGGGTGTGTGATCATTCTCTCCTTCAGTAGCATCCAATTGGGATCCATTTGGATGAGTTTTGGGCCAGTTACCTAGGCCCATAGGACTGCCTACCCTTGGGACGTGCAGCCCATTGGACAACTGCTAGACATCTAGTTCAGCAGCATGGCCCACCTGATTTATGTGCTTTAATCACTCCTTCATCTGGTGGGACCCTTTTTGACTTCTATAGACCACTATATATTTAAAATAATTGTATAAATAAATTTTTATTAAATTTCTAACAAGCCTAGATAGTGGGTGGGCTGAAATTTCAGCATTAGGCCTAAAGGTTGCTACCCACAAATGCACATTTTGGGGCCGCATGGCCCACCAAATTTGGAGATATTATTAGACATCTCTTACCCCATTTTTAATTAGATTTTGGGCTTAATTAGTGTATATTTAAGGCCCATTCCAGTTGGGTTCTTATTGGATTAGTCTTCATAGTTATTTGTTGGGTTTTCCTAGGCTCATTGTCTTGAAACTTTCTTGGTAGGCCCCTGACCTTTGGGCCTATATTTAATACACTATTGTGATGGGTTTTATGGGCCAAAATACTCAAGTAGTTGGGCCCTTGCTTTCCTATTAAAATAAACTCATACTTGGGCCGAGGTGTGAGGCCAAACTCACTTGTTTTAAATATAAGGATTACCCATATGTTGGAATAATGGGCTGCCCATTAGGCCCACCACAATATGTGGGTTTATGATCTTCATGGTTGGGCCCAAACCTTGCCTATGGGTCCACCATATTGCTTATGAGTTGCACTTTTTATGTTTGCCCACTAGGCCCATGATTGGTTTAGGCCTTGGGCCTTGATTTGTATTTGGTTAGAGGCGGGCTACCTCTTGGGAACTAGTTGAGGTTGGATGTCCTCCTGGGTGTTCCTAAGGGAGGCTCATGGGTTCTTCTATGGATGGTTAAAGGCCCACCATAGGCCCTAGGCTATTTTTCTAAGGCTCAATGTGAATGTATGTGGAGCCTACCTTAACGCATGTTTGGTCCAGGCCATCCAAGCCTTAGATTGCCCGATCATGGAGGCACTCTCTACCTTGGATTGCTGGTGGATTCACAATCTAGTAGCAAGCCCACTTGATCTTTTCATAATGTATACACACCCTCCATCTGGTGAGGTCCTCTGTGAATATTGTTGGCCTTCATGAGATTGTTTCCACATAGGTCCGAGAAGTCAAATGGGCCAAAAGCTTATTAAAGGGCCTTAAATGTACATTTTTATAGTTAAAACTTTATTTGGCTCTGGGGCCCACCATATTGAGAACTTATGTACGTGTTGCATGCTTATGTTTTCTTATAATCTTTGGGCTTAATCATTGCATTCTTTTGGGTCACTTTTAATGATCACATTAGGACCCCATCTTAGATCAGATTTTTGGGGCATCCCATGGACCCAGAGTGGGTTGGACATCCCAGCTTGGCCCACCCATATATTGGGTTGACTTCCACCATTTTGATGGACTTATAGGCTGAGATAAGGATATTATTGGGTCCTTGGTTGTCCACTTAAATTACTAGTTATTGGGCTAATGTAGTGGGGCCCATTTCATCCAAACTTAAACTTATTTTTGAACCATACATTGTGTATGCAGGCTGCCCACCAAGTCCAACTTAATGTATGAAATTCTACAGCAATTGGGAATTGGGCTTTGGGCCTTAATTCCCCTCTTGGGGCCCATGTTGTTGAATGTAGTATTAGACCCTTTCTTTTATGGCCCATTATGAGGGATATATGTATGTGACCACCTATTTTTATCTTGATTGTGGGCCTTGGGCCTTCTATACATTTAGTTCATGGTTGATATGCCTTTTGGGGGATAGTGGTTAAATGTTCTCATTATGGACCCCTCTAGGCCTAGTGTATCTAAGTGTGATTTGATGCCCATCTTAGACTCTTATTAGGGCCATTTCTGTATTATTTAGTCCTATAACTTATATGCTTAGTCTCATGGACTACCCCAGGTAATGGGCCTCCACTGGAGGTTGGTTCCTTATGGATATTGTCGAAATACCTAGTCTTGGTCCCCTCTTGGATACGAAGAATGTACTGCATTATATATCGCTGCATAATGCGTCTAGATTCATCTTCATGGCTCATGTGCATCATTGTATGCTTGAATGACACTGTGTGTGTGGTTATGATTGTGCCATTGGGCATTACATGATTCCTTCCTCGAGGGACATGGTATCCCCTCTTGAGCACGTTGGATGCTTGGAATTGATGCATGGTTGATTATGTGATTCATGCATCTGGCATTGCATAGCATATGAACATTATCGCCCTTGCTTCATCAGGGCTATAACCTCCACAGACACATCGTGAATGGCCATGTTTGGACACCGAAAATGTTACTTGAGCATATAGGGTGCATAGGATGCCCATGGATGAAATTTTTAAAACTTCCGTGGTACCAAGGATCTACTCTAGTGCCGTGACCGGGTGGAAACATGAGCACACGAGGGCCTTACACCTTTAGGCCGCGACTCCCACTATCATGTAGTCGATTGGATTAGGGTGTGACCTTACCTGTCTGAGGGAAAGAGGGCAATAGCTAGGCTGAGTCTGACCAGCTCATGAATGGGTCCGCTACCGTCAGGCCTTATTGGTGATTGACTGTCCACAAGTAGGTAGTGAGGTCTCCTACGCTCGTTTGGCTATGCGGATCTATAGAGCAGCAGTCATCCTGCAGTGTACTAGACCCTGGTGATTTCCTTATGATTGAAAATGTACTTGATATGTGGATTGGATATGAGCACTGACATCACTTTGCATTGCATACGCATCGAGTACTTAAGCCCCTTTATGCATCGCCTTGGTAAGGCGCCCAGTACTTATTGTATCGTATTCATGATAAGCCTTGGTAATGCTATTGATATTATTATTGATCATGTTTCCCTTCCTATATCGCCTATTATTCTTCTGTGCACTATTGCCACACACTTTCACCACCCTCTAAGCTTTCTATAAGGTTATGCACGATTGATGCGTGTAGGTGATCCTATATCAGCATCGTAGCGGTAGAGCTTGGATTAGAGTTGAGCTGAGGACCCCCAGTGTTGCAGATCTTCTTCCTACTTCTTTCGTTATCAGATGTATTTCTTTTAAGATATGTACTTGTAAAAGTTCAAATTTATAATAGATTTTGTAATGTGTTATTTTGTTATTTCTGAAATTTACTTGTTGTGATCTTGGGTACGCTCATATTGGAAATGGTTATAAGGTTATGAAAATCCTCCCTGGGGGATCATAGGATCAGAACCTGCCCAAGAGTCGAGAATAGGGTACTACAGAGGCTGTTGCAGCCAGAACCAGCTATCGGGTTCCTTGTGAGTCCGGTTATTAAGTCTGGGGCGTGACATTATTTATTTAATCCCTGGTATCTTTATGTTAGGGCATACCGAATGTAAGTCTCAGATTTCCCATTATGCTAAGTTTACACATATGAAGACATGTATGGGACTGGTCTATATGGTCTCCTAGAATTTGGACACCTCAGTTTCCCTTGTTATGGAAACTAATATTATCTAATTTTCCATTACCATAGTATATTTGTCCTGTGAGTTGCATGATACTTAGGCAGTGATGCCTAATATGAAGTTACTGAGAAACTGTAGACTCACATCCCTCAACTCAAATGTCCTTGGTGGTTGAATAGGACTATGCCAAATTTAAAATAATCACAGTGGAATAAAACAATAAGATAGCCAAGAACAGGAAAGATAATAATTCATAATACAGAATGTAAAGCAATCACAAAATCTAGTTGTTCTAAGGACAACCTTTCACCATAAAAACCAAGGGTTTATGGCAGGACAACCTTACTAGAACAATTAGAGAATAAAAGCTAAAACTGTAAAGGAACAAAAAGGAAATAGCAAGAATTGAAATCTAAACTATTACAACATTCCCCACAGTGCTTGAAATGTAAATATTACAACATTCACATCCACACATACATCCCACAATTTTGAATGATAAATGATATAGAAATTAAGCAAATATTCAAACCACAATACACAAAGAATTATAGTGGTTCACCTGTGTGTTCACCAACTGCTAAACAACAGCCACACAGATTGCTACTCCACTCCTAATATCCTCATACAGGGGATATCAGCGTTCATTATGAAAATAAGTTTCATAGGTTCACCTAAAACCTCCACAATTGTATCTTTCAATGGGCTTCCCCAATTCAAAAACCCCACTTCTGAGTTTTCCTGGCTCTCCTCAGATAACTAATAGATTGAGATTTTTATGGCTTAATCTAAAAAAAACCAAAATGAAGGAAATTTACAATATAGTAAAATACCTGGATTTCTCCTTTTGTAGGAGCCCGGAAGAACCAATTGGAGTAGAAGTTCGAATGTGGAAGTTCAATGTCCAATACTCACTTTGAAATGGTTCTAAGTTCTAATTGATTTTAGATTAAATCCAATTAGGGCTAGCTTTATTTGATTTTGGTTCCAATAAGTGGAATATCCCAATTCCTCTTTCAAATTAGATTGGAATGCAAAAATAAAATCAAATAAGAAAAGGCTAACAAAAGAGAATATTAAATATACACAATTAGCTTAAGAATGAACACAGACTTATCTCAGAGTGATGCCTTAATTTTACTTGAATTGAATTATCAAACTCTGAAATTCGTGTTCTATTTATAGTTGCAGAAATCGCATCTACGATTGGTCTTGAGGATACTACGACTAGTCATAGACTGAACAGATTTTGGAAATTTTAAGCACGATCGGATAAAACCGTTCCACAACTGGTCGTAGGGTGTCGACGACCGATCGTGAGCCCTTCACGACTGGTCATGAGCATCCTACGATTGGTTGTGAGGCACCTGATTTGTTCGCTGTAGTTTGAGTCAAAGGTGCACGGCTGGTCCTAGAACGAGTTGACACTATTCTTACGACCGGTCGAGTAGTCTCCAGGACTAGTCATAGCTCAACCAAAAAATTTTGAAAAATTACAACAACTTAAGACTGGTCTAGAAATTTTTTTGACTGGTCGAGCCAGAGTTAGGACTAGTCAAACAGAGTTCAGGACTAGTCTTAGAACAGTCCAAATACATGTAAAGTAATTCAATTTAAATTATGTATACAAAATGACCTACCCTAAGGTCAATCTAAGGTTAATCATACCTTGAAAGTGTGGTATGAACATTGAGACTTCATTTCTTCAGATGATAATTGACCTTTGAAGATTGTGAAGCTTGAGATCTTTCTACTTGATGTAACCCTGAGCTTGAGATCTTCTAGAGCTTGAATTACACTTCATCTTGCATTGTACACTAACTCGAGTCTTTAAATAAGATCACTTCTTTCGTTGTATCTGGTACTTGCATTTCTTGAAATGGTTTGAAGTAGTTCTTCGTTCTTGACTTGAAGCAAAGTGTTTAGAAAGGTAATGTAATGTCTTGAACATATATACCTATGAGCTACACAAGGCATAGATTAAGGTTTTAGCACCACAAAATTTGACAACCAAAGGAGTAGGAAACCATAGCACTTACATAGACTCACATCGATCAACTCAAATAAAACTAAATTGTAGAAGCCAATTTTTAATCCAAAATCAAATTGTTTGAATGATCCTAACATCCAATTGATGACACTTTCTGTTGTAAGAACATTTCATAATTTTCATTTTTAGCCATCCAATAAATTTTATATTAATTTGATAGCTAATGAGCTTAAGTTTTTGTTCATGATAGATCTAAACTGGGATTCATAATTTGGGTGGTTTATTTGACATCTATGTCACATATGTAATTTCAAAGTTATTTCTAAGTGCCTATTTGTCATCCATCATGCTCACCCAAACTATCAGTCTTTGTCTACTTGTGTGTGCTTGAATAAGTCAATTGTACTTTCTCTGAAAAATAAAAAAACATTATTTTGCATAGTGAGGTTTGCTCGAAACATCCCGACGTATTGCAATAACATACATAGGGAATCTAGCTGTCAGATCTCAATGACCTATCCCTTTTATGTGACAGGGCTCCAATTTGATGGGGGATGGCAAAGAAAAATATCATATTGAAATTTTAAACCTTTGATTATACAGTAATCATGTAATCATGTAAGGTGAGACTCATTTAATCATGTAAACTGATTGAATCATTGAAAGATTACTTAGATTCAAAGGGTTAACTATGGGCATACCGTATTGCAATACCTTGGGGGCATAAACATCTTTCATATATAGTTTTTAGACAAGGTTGTTATTGTGGAATTCATTTCCTAGTTTTTATGTTTCCCATAAAATGGTAAAGTTGACCCAATATTAAATTTGGTTTGGCTAACATACCAAGTTCTTATGAAAGTTGGTGAAAAGTCTAAAATTTTGTTTTAATTCCCTGTGATTTTCATTCTCTAGGTTTTTAGTGGAGCATGATTTTTAAAGAAAAGATGGGAACATAATTACTAAGGAATTTAGAACCAACTAAAGTAAAAAACCATACTAGGTTTTCATAAAAATTAGAGAATAACTTTGCTAAGAGATACAAAAACCACAAACCAAATGCCCCTTCAATGTCCTTAAAAAAAAGACTAAAAACTAGGTTTCAAATATGACATTCTATACATGTCAAAGCCACAAGTATCAATAATTGGCCTAACCTACTCTACCTTAAGTTTTGGCTATTAGCACTAAACAAAATAGTCGACAGTCGTATGGTTGTTTCCCTTATGGCTAAAAGCCATTAGTGAATCACAATAATCCATAGGTAAAAACAAGGATTTATTAAACCTTTATTGTGAGTGTTACCCTTACCTTGGGGCCCACCTTGATGATTTAATGTATATCTACAACGTCCATATGTTTTTGCAGCCCATTTTAGAATGTGATCCCAAAATTAGGCAGATCCAAATCTCAAGTGGACCACACCATAGTAAACACTGGAGATTAAGTGTAGACAATTAATATTTAGTGTCATCCACTTGGGCCTTTGATTTGCTTATTGTTTGGGATCATGCCCTAAAACAAACTTTGAAAATGAATGGATAGAGTGGATAAACCACATACATCATGGACCCTATAGAGCCCCTGACAGACCATCCATCTCTAGCTTTGTCCTCATACAAAAGAAGAGCCCGCAAGATGGCTTTCATTCTTGCGGGCTCAAGGGAAGGTTTCTGTAACGCCCCAATTTCAGGAGTCAAGCACGTACTTGATCCCCGATATTCCGGGTATCATTTATGCTTTGCGGAAGCGTTATCTTTTGATATGTTTTAATCTGATATCCAAGCCAGCATAGAACAAAGCTAGACAGTGTAATATACTCTAAAATAAATGCATCAGAAGTAAGTAAAATGTAAGTAAAATGTGTCAATGTAAAGTCCATCTAACACAAAAACATCTGACACTCTTAGTCGAGCAGCGCGTGTTGAGTGTCAAATGTTGCATATTCTTCCCTATTTATATCTTGGTCTTATGATCATGATGCTATTTATAGGTGTATTTTATGCATGTTTGTGTTGTAAGGTGAATCTAAGAGCTTGGATTGAAAAGAATGCTAAAATCATGGAGTTAATGCTCAAGAATCACCAAGGTAAAGGAGAGATCTTAAAAGACCAATAATAAAGAATTCATATACCAAAGATCCAAGGAAACCAAGTATAAAAGTTGAAAAAAGGACTTAAAGGATAGTAGAATATGTAGCAGAAAACATACAAGTTCTGTCACGCCCCAAACCCAGGGACGGACAACTTTCGTGACGCCTCGAATTCGGCACTCGACTTCCATACACCAAGTCCCGAGTTCAGCGCACCACAAGGAAGATTTTTGACTGAATTTTTTTGGGTATATATATATAATAATACCTAAGCATGAAGATCCATGATTAAGGTACCAAGCAACACTCTCCATTATAAATTCTGATGGTTACAAGTACAATGCTTTCCAAAAGGTACACAACGTCAACATTACCAAATCAAAAAATAGATGCAATACATCAAGAAAGCAAAGTCTTCCAAGCTACTCTAGCCCTAGAAAAAAATGAAAAATAGGAAGCTAGGCAAAAAGCCTAGTGAGTACACACGTGTGCAGTGTGTCCTACATGTAAGCAAGATAAACATGCCATGAGGAAATCATATATGTGAAAGGCATGTAGCATGTAAGGTATGATATCAATGTCAATGCAATGCATATACATCATAGTAATACTTTGGGTTAATGCTACCAGCATCACCAAGTCATGTTTTCATTTCTCCCACTTCATTTCTCCTATATCACGGCCATAACCGTATTACACACATCCGTAATCACATCTTCATCATCATATTATCATGCCATAATCATACAATATCAGAGTACACAATACAGATTAGCTATGCAAATGAAGAATCATGAAGAGTCAAATATCATATGCCAAGGATGCAATATACAATCCTAATGAGTTCACGAATGCTGTCAGCCGTATCTAAATGCAAAAGCACAGTAACCCAAAATATCATATGTCGTGGATGTAATGCAATATGCAATGCGAATGGAATGACCATGCTGGAGTGTGAAGTTGGGATGATAGTACGTAGTATCATAGGCTACGGGGTCTATCACAAGGGACTTCTATCCAAACTAGTCTCATACTTAATTTAGATAGTCAAACTCAATGTGGTAAACTCATGATCTCAGGTTAGTCGCGCATCCCAACCGAAATCCTTGCCATTGCGAAGGTACACGTAACAAATAGTTGCGCACTATCAGCCCCAGTGGATAGTGAATAAATGAATGAATGAGTATGCAACTCCTGATTAATAAGTCCACATATCAGTACAATTCCTCTCTGGGATCATTACTGGGGTTTAATACACTCCAAATGGCACTGTCTCTCTCCTAACAGCACAGTCCAAGTGAGAGTAAGAAACTTCACTATCTACCTGGCCAATAGTCTGTCAATACCTATCCGGCACGTCGATAGCGGACCCATTGACGAGCTAGTTAAACTCAGCCAAGTAATGCCCCCTACCCTCGGGCGGGTAAGGCCATACCCCCTCCCAACTGACCACGACACAGTGGGAGACGCGACCTCCTGGTATTTGGCACTCGGGTGCTCATGTATCCACTTGGTCTCGACGTTGGGGCGTCTCCTAGCCTTGGAGGTATAGAGATTTTCACACAGGGACATCAATGGCGCCCGTATGCTAAAACCAAATATTTTCGGTGTCCCATCTGGCCATCCACGATATGCCTGTGGAGGCTACGGCCCTGATGTCGCTAGGGCACACAATGCAAGATGCATGAGTCATACAATACAGTCATACATCAATCCTGCGCATACTGTGTACTCATGTGAGATAACCTCTGCCTATCAGGGAGTCTTATAACAATCTGCCTAATGACATATGCAATGGTCAACCACATCTCATAACAAACATACAGATGATGCGTATGGGCATGTATGATAATGCAATGCTGTCACATACTCATAATCAGTATTAATAACTAGCCTCAATAATCAGCTTCGACAATGTGGACATTTAACCAACATTGCCCCCAAGGAATGGCCCACATAAACATTAATACATACATCATGGTGAAATCACACATCACATCGGTCCTCAGATACATCGCTTCGGGTCTCACACAAGGGCTGCACATTCATCGCATTGGGCCTCACTCATGGGCCGCATATACATCACATTGGGCTGTATCATATGTGTACTACACATCACAATGGGCCTCGGCTCATGGGCCATGAATGCACCACATCAGGCTTCACGACCCATGGGCTTCAAATACACAAGAGGTGAGCCCTACACATGGGCCTCAAATACATCACAATGAGCCACAACCCATGGGCCTAAAATATATCTCAATGAGCCACGCCCATGAGTCTCAAATACATCACACTGGGCTTCACCCATGGGCCTCGAATACATTGCAAGTGGCCTTAAATCTATTTCACGGGTAGACCACATACCTGGGTCTAATACACATCACTATAAGCTGCATCACATGGGCGGAAAATACATCACAATGAGCTTCATCATATGGGCCAGAAATATATCTCAATGGGCCTTGCCCATAGGCCACGAATACATGGCTACACTAATTATGATAAGTCTTATATACAACCACTTCACACGTGTAACGCCCTGGAATTCGGGGGTCGAGCAAAACTCAGCTCCCGAGTTCCAAAACATCACTTATGCAACACATTTAATGATAGATGTCTATTGACTGTATTAGTGCATAAAACATGGAATAGATTAAGCCAAAACACAGATATGATTCAGGGATAAGTGAATAAAGCAAGCGGAAGACTTATAGGAAAAATATGTGAACAAGTGTAAATCCCTGAAGTACATATACAAGCCAGATCGTATGGAAGTATTATTTAACAAAATTATAAGTATCAATTACATCATTTCAGTTCCCAAAATAATCCCAGAGATCCCGCGTATCAGACCGAGGCTCGTTAGAACCTGTCTGAAAACTGCATATAGGAGAAGGCAGCCTCGTCATCATCCAGCTCCCGCTCTACCTCAGACGTTGCATCCACATCTGCAACATCAGGGCCTAAGACAGAGTCTGGTGGGTGTTTAACACCACCCCAGAAATGTGGGAGTGAGTGATCAACTCAGTGGAACAATAAGGCACTGGTTAACATGTTATCAGTTCAATCAAACAGTAATGATAAAGCAGGACAATTAAATAAATCCTAAGTACTCTTGTTAATGCAAGGATGAATGCAATATGATGCGTGCCCTCACGCGTACACCCTCAGCGTCTTCATCTTACGTTACACATGACATCGCCTCAAAGTGCGCCACATCTACAAAGCACATGCAAATGCAGTGCATGGATATGATTACCAAGTTGTTATTAGTCCATTTCACACAGCAGGATTGGGAAGCTAAGATACCTTCCTCACGTCACCATTCAAACAGTGATCCATACTAGGGTCGTCAATCCTAGACATCTCATACGATCATATATTTGAGGTCGTAGCAAAGGGCTCGTCACCAATAAATGCACGCCTTTCATGCCCTTACTACCACAGTTCGGCTCGTCACCTCCTTGCGGTATCCAGGTATGCTCGAGGTCACTACAAAGGGCTCGTCACCAATCAGTGTAGGCCGACAACACAAATATAGTGTCCCATACCACCATAATCGGCTCACGAGTTTAGTTGCTCACTGGTCACTACGGGGAGGCTCGTCACCCCAGCGTAGGCCGACAGCTCGACCACGGTGTCCCATACCACCATGTCCGGCTCATGAGTCTTGGCGGATCAAGTACCATAGTTAATAGAATTTCACTGGTAAGTTCGGTACCCTAGATTCAAGCAATAGCGTCCATACATGGTAAACATATATCGGACAATCGGGTTACTTGACGAACTCGACTAGCACGAGCGCACGTTGAATTGAACGACATAGAGTGCGCAAACACTCCGCGTGGCCAAACCACTGCCGATAACTCTAATACGGCTCGGGTTCGTCTAATACGTCCTACGTGGCGAAAGCAATCTCAACCACGAACATAGGATCAATTACCGATTTCTTAGACTAAGGCATAGTCCCAAACACCTTACACTACAACAGATATTCATGTGAAATGTAAAACAGTAATGGAACAACAACTCAAATCATGGTACATAGGCAATTGAAGAATATCAACTTAACATAAATGTAAGCACCAGTAGTGCTTGAATTTAAATAACATGGAATGTAACTTGCATAAAGGAAATCATGCACATCAATAGGAGTGTTGAGAATCACTTCTCGACGCTCGCAATTAGTGTAATCAGTTACACTTTAGATCATTCATGCATTTCCACAAACACTTAGCATACATGGAACAACATACATGACGTATGTTGAAATACATGCACTTAGACAATTCCTTTTACTAAGGAGTTGTCATACATGCATCTAGCATACATACATGACAAATACTCATGACAAACATAAGTGCATATTTTATACGTATACGGTACTTTATAAATACACATAGAATACACAAATCTCAATATAGCACATGCATATCAGGAAAGCAATGTAAACACAACATTTGACATGTGAAATCTCATCCATAACAAGAATAAATCACTAACTGGGATTGAAAGCCTTGAAAACCATAACCTATACACTTAAAGTCCGCACCTTAAGCAAGGAATGAACACCGAACTAATTTAGACGAGTTGTCTTCGTCAACGGCGCTAGAATACCCTAAAACAAGGATGGAAATGAGATACAACAACACCAAGACTAATCTAAGCTCTAACACAGGTTAGGGTTAGGTTAACTTACCCCAAAAGAACTCAGAACCGTCAGAAGAACGATTCAAAGTGAAGGTTCAAAGATGAAGAAGAACAGGAAAGAAACCAAGATGATTCACCAACTTATCTCTCTCACTTTCTCTCTCTTTTCCACTCTCTTTCCAAGCTAGGGTTAGAGAAAATTCGTATGGAAAAGAGGGCTAGGGTTTAAGGACTATAAATAGGCCTATTCTTGATGAAAATAACCCTAAGGACAAGGTATACTTAGGTTATAACCAAAGTAAGCCTCACTCGATCCAACGAAGCACTTCTGGTGGGCCTATAACCACGAAAGGTCGGACTTAAGCTCCTTGACCATGGATCTAGGTCAAGCTGAGTTTTCATACCGACCGGCTCTTCAGATCAGCCGTGGCGAACTACACTCAATTCAACAGTCACGGAATCTCGATCAGGTCCACAAGCACTAGGATATGCCTGGGCTAACTATCCTGATCAGAGGGTGAAATTGGGTCAGAATCCAATGGTCAGATAGCTTAAAATCGTGGCGCAAGCGACACGACTCAGATTTCATAAAAACATATTAAATTCCAACCGTTCTTACACTCTTCACTCCAAGCTCAAACAAATCGACCCAGAACATCACATGGACTTAATTTTCGAGGTGATAGTCAAGCCCAACTCGGTGACCGCAACAGCCTAAGATCATCGCCATCGGACTTTCGACGCGTGGTCTAGGTCCGATCCAGATCTTCCAAAAATTTTCCAGAACAACTGGATTTAGCGATGGATCCCAGGTTTCAGAGTAACGTAGCGCTCACTAATCTACACGTTTAGAGCCATGCAGATACAATTTAAAGTGATTGATGCGAATTTCACAAGCAATCGAGTAAAGCGCTAATTACCCCAAAACAACTACTTAAGGAAAGATTAGCACAAAAATTCCAAGGTCGTTACAATCCACCCCTCTTAAAGAAAATTTCGTCCTCGAAATTCATACCTTCATATAATCCTCGAGGATCAGAGGGTAGGTCTTTCTGACCTCAGCTTCAGATTCCCAAGTAGCCTCTTCCACACCATGATGTGTCCATACCACCTTCACAAGAGGGATAACCTTGCTACGCAATACCTGCTCCTTCCTGTCGAGAATACGCGTCGGTCGCAGTACATAAGTGGCATCCTCACTCAACTGCACTTGTTCCCAACTGATAATATGCGAAGGATCAGGAACATACTTCTTTAGCATAGAAACATGAAATACGTTATGCACGCCCGTAAGAGGTGTGGGCAAAGCAAGGCGGTATGCTACCGCTCCCACTCGATCCAGAACTTGAAATGGACCAATAAATCTTGGCGTCAGCTTCCCCTTCTTACCGAACCGCAAAACTCCCTTCATAGGAGAGACCTTCAGAAAAACATGGTCTCCCACTACAAACTCAAGTGGTCGACGCCTCGTATCAGCATAACTCTTTTGCCTGCTCTGCGCTGTCAGAAGTCGACGTCGAATGATGTCAACCTTCTCTGAAGTCACCTGCACCAACTCTGGGCCAAGCAAACTACGCTCACCAATTTTTGCCCAACAATGTGGTGCTCTGCACGGGTGATCATACAATGCCTCATAGGGATCCATACCGATACTCGCCTGGAAACTATTATTATACGCGAACTCTGCATACTGAAGACAATCATCCCAACTGTCTTTGAAATCCAAAACACAAGCTCGCAACATATCTTCCAGGACTTGATTCACGCGCTCCGTCTGCCCATCTGTTTGCGGATGAAACGCGGTGCTGAACTTCAGTTTCACACCCATTGCTTCCTAGATACGAGTCCAGAAGACAGATGTAAAATGCGTGTCTCTATCAGACAAATCTCCAGGGGAACTCCATGCAGACGCACTATCTCCTTGATATACAACCTAGCCAACTCGTCTGCAGAGTAAGTGGCTCTGATCGGTAAGAAATGTGCCGACTTCGTTAATCGATTGACGATCACCCAAATAGAGTCAAATCCCTTCCTCGTCCTCGGCAACCCAAAAATAAAATCCATAGAGATGAAATCCCACTTCCATTCAGCTATGGGCATGGGCTGCAATAACCCAGGAGGTTGGCGATGCTCTGTCTTGACCTGCTGGCACGTGAGACAACGAGAAACAAATTCAGCAATCTGGACCTTCATATTGTCCCACCAATAAGACCTCTTCATATCCTGATACATCTTCGTGCTACCTGGATGCATCGCAAGCTTAGAACTATGGGCTAACTCAAGAACCTCCCGTCTCAAGTCAGGGATGTCAGGAACACATAACCGGCCACGAAAACGTAGGCCTTGGCTTGATTTTTAATTCTATGTATGGATGAGTTTTCTCAAGTGGGACTCAAATCATGGTCCTATTATGGTCTAGTTGAATGGACTATGATTTGTGAGCCTGGAAGATGGACCTTTGACAAAATGGGCTCATGAACGATGGGCTTAATCTTGGACCTAGAAAATGGGCTTTGAAACTTGGACTCTGGGCTCTAGACATTGTGCCTGGACTATTGGGCCTTGGGCCTTGATGGGCTTTGACATTTGGGCTTTGATGGGCCTTGAACATTTGGGCTTCAATGGGCTTTGGGCCCTGACCTTTGATTTTGACTTGGGCTTTGACTTTGACTTGGGTTTTGACTTTTTGACTTTGGACTTTGACTTGGGCTTGGTAGGGAGAATGATACTTACCTGTGAATCTTACTTGCACAGCACGCCTTGCCATGGCAGGAACGATGCCGGTCCTTCTCACCAGTCGGTTGATCCCTGTTATGTACCCCAAGAGGGTTGACATTTGTCTGATGTGGCTCAGGAAGGTGGCGCCCCTATGATCCTGAGGGGGCGTGGAGTCAGGACACATTGGCTAGACTAGTTTCATGATCTACAGCCTCTATTCTTTGAGGTGTTGGAGCACACTCCATTTGCCAGTCTATTCTGGGTTCGTCTGAGTAAGAAAAACATGTCCCTTTTATTTGCCTTGATGAGCGGTGGCATGCCGAGACTCATACTTTCCATTTACCCTTTGAGGAATGGGGGATCACTCCATATGATATCTATATGCAGTTGGGCCTTAGGTATGATGGGGGATTTGTTCCTTTTGAGGAGGATCTACTGGTACCTTCTAATGATGATTGGATGAGTCTGCTGGGGATGATGTCAAATGCTTCACACTTTTCTAGCCATCGTTTCAGGCTACTCTGGCTGTCCTCGAACTTTGCTCAATGCATTCCTGAGACCGAGGTGGTGGCTGTGGTGAAGGCTCGTGCCTTGATATTGTACACCATGGGAGCGATGATCTTCTGTCACGTGAATGAGCTGGTGAGTTCCCATCTATCATTGCTTGTGGCTGATATCACCTTTCCCATGCCATACAATTAGAATGTGACTTTCCTCGCCCATTTGTATGAAGGGCTAGACAAAGCCAGACACTGCATCAACCAATCCTTGACTAGTTTTTATCTAGTCATCGAGGTACCATTCAAATCCACTACCTTGTATTCTTCTCCTTGGTGATGGTTGGTTATATTTTTTTTTAATTGCAGCCCCATGTAGGTTTGCTTTTTGGACCATTTTCCCCACCTGTCGCCCACTTTGATCGACCATTCACCTCATTTTTCGCGTATGATGCTGTGGTATAAAGACAATCGCAGCCGTACGCGCATGTTTTCCGATCTCACATGGAGATCGAATGTCCATGCCCTTGTCCCTGATGATGTGAGTGGTTACCCTGCCCTATGTCGCCCTGTGTTGTTTGATTTTCTATTTGCCCTTTACCCCTAATCTTTTCTTTTTCTGCAGTTCTAGACCAGTAGTACCTTCGGTCGAATGCAGCACTTACTCCCACAGCTTAGGAGGCTTTTCAGGCCTCATGACAACGCTGTATCCTGGAAGATCCTCACGTGAAGAAGTGGTATCTTGGAAGAGTGGCTCTTTTGGCAGTTGACTAGTAGTCCACTGGCTCCGCTTAGTCTGTTATCTGGTCCAACTGATTGGAGGTCTGTGCTCGAGTAAGAATTGGCAACCGCTTTGGAGGGTTTTGATGCCAGTGCCTTTGTCGATCCGATGAGAGAGTACAACTCATGGTGTGAGAAGTACAACATTGGCTCTATTCTACATCTTATCTATGCTTCAAGAGGTGGTGCGCGCTTTACTGGAGGGGGACTTATGGGGCCACATCTCCACCAGAAAGATATGGACGATTAGCTCCATCATACTCTATGACCATGTACTTTTGACTATATAAGCTTTTGCATATAAAGAAGCTTTTTGTCGCTTGTTGTCACTTTTCGGGTTGACTTTTGAGCATTTCCTTTGCTATGTGATTCCAAACGAGCTTTTAGGATGTGGTCTATGTTACGGGGTCTTTGTAGTGTGCCCCGCCTTTGATTTCATGATATTGTGGGCCGCTGACTTTTGGCACCCGTTCTGTCTTGTCAGGTGTAGTAGCGATGTAAGACCTAACCTGAGTTCATGTATGTGCATGTGTGTGTAAGTATGCATTTCATTTCTCTTGGTCCCGCGGTCCTACCAGTCGAATCTCGATGACCCGCGACCCTCGGATAGTATTTGCGGTCATCCTTAAGTCCGATCATGTAGACCCGACTCGGATCTAGTAGAAGCCTATGCCATCTTGTTCGCATCGTCATTGTGGTTCCGATGACGTGTCTTGCACATCCATCCAATGTGTAGATCATAAGTTGTGTGCATTTCATTTTCTAGCCCTTGATTATGGTCATGTGGCCCACCTAGGGATGGTGTGCATGGGTTTCTAGGTTGGTCCAATCTCTTGGCACCAATTTCCAACACACTACACACACACTACCTAAAACCCTATTCCTACACCACCTATCTCTAAAACACCACCCAAAGACCTAGAAAGCCTACTAACCCTACAACATTGTTTCTAACTCCTTACTTCAATCATGACCTTTCTCTACCCAAGGCAAGAAAAAAAATGATTGCTAGGCTTAAAACCACCCTCTCTCTCTCCCTCTCTTCTCTCCCTCTCATTTCCTCCCTTTCTCATTCCCATTTCATCCTTGGTAAGAGAGGGTGGGACGTCCCCACTTAGCCATCCCATTCCAGCCTCTTTCACCTTAAATTCTTCTCAATCCAACCATCCATACCCATCTCACCCATTAATACATCATCCTTGGAGGACTAGAAGCTAGGTGATACAAGTTTGGAAGAGATCTAAGGTGGGTGTACTTCTAGGATGTAGGATTTTCAATTCCATGTTCTATAACTATTAATTCTTTCATATGGGAAGTGTAGGACCCACCAATCCATGGTGGAGATCCTACACCACCCCTTAGATATGGCCAAATGGCCAATTTCATGCATGCATATCCCATGCATCGAGTTTTCCCCTTATGGGCCCCATCATGGAGGACTCCTTGGAATTCATTGCATGATAGGTCATCTAGACCTTAGAATTATGGTTGGGATGGCATCCCAACCATTGATCTTGATTCTAGGACATGCATGTGGTTGATCTATGTTGTAACATGTGAATCAATGAAATGTGTGGTGTGATTGATGAAGAGGAGGGCCTCAATGTCACGGAGCCCCTCCTCTTGTGGCCGATTCTTTTTTTTTTTTTTGATGTTAGTATTTTGATCATGTGTGTGTGGCCCACCTTGTGGACCAATAAAAAAATCTAGACCATCCATGGAGGTTGGACGCCCATGACAGTCCATCTTTAGACACATGGCCCAAAAATCCACCTAAATGGAGCACATGTTAGGGGTTCTTGATGATAGGAAAGGTTTGGACATTTGTGGGGCCCACTAGGATGGTCTACAACATGATTTTCTAGGGTTAAATCCCATTGTAAATAATGTCTATATTTAATTCCTTTCAATTACATGTTGTTGTCCAGAATGTTTGGATAGATTTTTGGGCCAACTTGAGGCTAGAATTTGGAACTTTTGGTAAGGAGTTTTATACCAAGTAATATATGATTTTTGAATTTTTAAGTCCCACCTTTGATCATGCCAAATTTCAGCCTCAACTGACCTCATTTAGGGTCCCCAAAAGTGTGGGCAAATATGGGTAAGTTACTGGATTGTTTTTTCCTGTAATTCCAGCAACATTGCAGTCTGGAAACTTAAAAATATAAAATAATTTTTGAACAGGTGGGCCACTTTGGTGGACCCTACCTTGTACTATACATATGTGGGGATGTTGAAATCATTTTTTCCCAATTTTTGGAGACCCTGGGCCCACCCCTTTTAGGTGCTCAATCAGGGTCTATCCAGAATTCTGCACTTAGCAGATTCTCTGGACAGCTTGTATTCGTTAATTTAATTAAAATATTTTTGATTATCCAAAAATCCTAAAATTTAGCAGAGGTGTGACCCACCCATGGTAGAACCTACCTGTAAATATTCAGGGTCAATGGACCCCTGTACCGATCGTGGTGCGGGCTGGACCGGCCCACCAGGATGGGACATCCAGCCTTGGTTGGCCGTCCACCCCACTATGATGCATTTGTTCACCCATCGTCCATCTAACTGTGGTCCATGTGGGACACGACCATCTCCCTCAGTGGCATCCATCTTTTAGACCCATTTGGATGTATTTTTGGGCTAATTGCCCAGGCCCATAACACTTTTCACCCTTGGGATGCCCAGGCCCATTGGACCACTGCGAGGCTTTCAGTCCAGCAGCATGGTCCACCTAATTTATGTGTGTAATCCATTACGCTCATCTGGTGGGCACCCCATGGACATATTTAGGCCACCAATGAACATAAACTTAATTTATATTTAATATTGCTAGACTCCAGCTAGAAATGGGTGGGCTGGAAATTTCAGCAATAGGCCCATATTGGCTGCCCTTAATGGCATGATTTGGGACAGCATGGCCTGGTAGATTTAAGGATGAATTATGCACATAAGCTTACCATTTTCTGAGGTGCATTTGGGCTTGATTGTGCACACTTGGAGGCCCACACCAGTTGGGTTTATCTGGGTCCATGTATATAGCTAGTTATTGGATTCTTTAGGCCTTGTTGGGCTGGAATTTTCTAGATGGGTCCATTGGACCCATGGGCTTATATTTTTTTTTACATATTATGATGGGTTTATGGGCCAAATACATAAATAGTTAGGCCTTTGGTTTCCCACTAAATTAACCTTGCATTTGAGCCAAGTTGTGAGGCCCAATTCACTTGGATTAAGCATAGAAATTGCCCATATGGTTGGAGTAACGGGCTGCCCATTAGGCCCACCACAATATGTGGGTTTGTGACCTTTATGGTTAGGCCCAACCTTGCTTGAGGGTGCACCATATTGCCTATGTGTTGGGCTTTGAGTATAAGCCCACTAGGCCATGGATTGCCTTAGGCCTTGGGCCTTGTTTCATGCTCGAGTAGTGGTGGGCTACCTCTTGGGAACTAGTTGAGGTTGGATGTCCTCCTAGGTAATCCTAAGGTAAGCCCATGGGTTTCTCTATGGATGGTTAAAGGCCCACCATAGACCCTAGGCCATTTATTTAAGGCTCAATATGAATGTATGTGGAGCTTAACTTAACACATGTTTTGTCCAGGCTGTCCAAGCCTTGGATCGCCTGATCATGAAGGCACTCTTTGCCTTGGGTTGCTGCTGGACTCCCAGTCTAGTAGCAGGCCCACTTGATCTTTTATGATATACACACCCTCCATCTAGTGGGGTCCCCCTGTGAATATAGTTGGCCTTCATGAGATTATTTCCACATAGTTGATTAATTTCTAGACCTTAGCAGGTTCAGGAAGTCAAGTGGACCGAAAGTTATCGAGGGGCCTTAAATACACATTGTTATGGTTGAAACTTATTTGGATATGGGGTCCACCATATTGAGAACTTGTGTACGTGTTGCATGCTCATATTTTCTTATAATCTCTAGGCTTAGTTAGGGAATTCTTTTAGGTCACCTTTAGTAATCATATGAGGATCCCATCTTAAATCAGTTTTTAGGACATCCAGTGGGCCCAGTGAGGGCAGGGACGTCTAGCTTGACCCATCCATATATTGGGCCGACTTCCACCATTTTGATGGACTTGTGGGCTAACATAAGGATGGTATTGGGCCCTTGGTTGCCCACTTAAATTGCTAGTATTGGGCTGATGTAGTGGGGCCCATTTCATTTAAACTTAAACTTGTTTTTGGGCCATATATTATGTATGCAGGTTACCCACCAAGTCTAACTTAATGCATAGATTCTATGCCCATTGAGAATTGAGCCTTGAGCCTTCATTCCCCTCTTGGGGCCCATGTTATTGAAGGTAATATTAGACCCTTTTTCTTATAGCCAGTATGAGGGATATATGTGTGTGTGTGTGTGTGTGTGTGTGTGTGTGTGTGTGTGTGTGTGACCACCTATTTTTATCTTGAATGTAAGCCTTGGGCCTTCTATCCATATAGTTCATGGTTGATATGCCTTTTGGGGAATGGTGGTTAAATGTCCCCATTATGGACCCCTCTAGGCCCGGTTGTATCTAAGTGTGATTGGATGCTCATCCTAGACTCTTGCTAGGCTCATTTTTGTAATATTTAGACCCGTAGTTGGTATGCTTAGTCATCGTGGTCTATCCCAAGTAAATGGGCCCCCACTAGAGGATTGGATTCCTTATGGATATTGTCTAAGTACCTAGTCTTGGTCCCTTCTTAGATAGGAGTATAATACTTTGTCTATCGCCGCATAGTGCATCTACATTCAACCTCATGACCCATGTACATCATTGTATACTTAGTTGACACTATGTGTGTGTGGTCATGATTGTGCCATTGGGTATTGAATGTTACCTTCTCCGAGGGACGTAGTATCCCCTCTTGAGCACGTTGGATGCTTGGAATTGATGCATGGTTGATTGTGTGATTCATGCATCTGGCATTACATAGCATATAAACATTATCACCCTTGCTTCATCAGGGCCGTAGCCTCCACAAATACATCGTGGATTGCAATGATTGGACACTAAAAAAGTTACTTGAGCATATGGGGTACATAGGGTGCCCTTGGGTGAAAATCTCAAAACTTTCATGGTATCAAGGATCTGCTCCAGTGCCATAACCGAGAGGAAACATGAGCGCACGAGGGCCTTACACCTTTAGGCCATAACTCCCATTATCATGTAGTTGGTTGGAATGGGGTGTGGCCTTACTTGTCTGAGGAAAAGAGGGTAATGGCTAGGCTAAGTTTGATCAGCTCGTAAATGGGTCTGCTACCGTTAGGCCTTACTGGTGATTGGCTGCCCACAGGTGGGTAGTGAGGTATCCTACGCTCGTTTGGCTGTGCAGATCTATAGAGCAGCAGTCATCCTATAGTTTACTAGACCCCGATAGATTCCTTATGAAGGAACTGTACTGATATGTGGATTAAATATGAGAACTAACATCACTTCGTATTACATTTACATTGGCTGTATAAGCTTACACTGCATCGCCTTGGCATGACGCCCAGTACTCTTTGCATTATTTAGCCTTGATATGGTTTCCTACATTTATTATACTGCCTTAATATAGCTTCTTGCATTCATGGCAGCCTTGGTAAGGCTGGTGGTGTTGGCTTTGATCATGTTTCCTTTCTGTATCCCCTATTATTCTTCTGCGCACCATGTCATACACTTTCACCACCCTCTACGCTTTCTATAAGCTTATGCACGATCGATGCATGCAAGAGATCCTAGGTCGGCGTCTTAATAGCGGAGCTTGGATAGGAGTTGAGCCGAGGACCCAAGTGTTGCAGATCTTTCCTTCCCTCC
Organism: Magnolia sinica; assembly: GCF_029962835.1. Taxonomy (NCBI): domain Eukaryota; kingdom Viridiplantae; phylum Streptophyta; class Magnoliopsida; order Magnoliales; family Magnoliaceae; genus Magnolia; species Magnolia sinica. The sequence goes on from NC_080579.1 coordinate 55,451,841, forward strand.
TTCCCTCTTCTGTTATCATATGTATTTCCTTAAGCATTGTATCATGTATAAAGTTCAAATTTATAGTGGATTTTGTAATGTGTTCCCTTTGTTATTTCTAAGATGTACTTGCTGTGATCTTGGGTATGCTCGTATTGAAATGGATACTTGGTTATGAAAATCCTCCTTGTAGGATTTTAGGATCAGAACCTGCCTTAGGAGCAGAGAATGGGGTACTACGGAGGCTGTTACGGCCAGAAATGGCTATCAGGTTCCTTGTGAGTCTGGTTACCGAGTCTGGGGCATGACAACGATGTAGAGATGTCAGAACCCATGGCGGTACTTAAACTACCGCTAACAGTAATCCGATTATCGCTCTCATCCATCTTTTCTTCCAGCGATTGCCCTTCTTCTCTGTTCATTCTCCCAGTGCCTTTCTGGATATTCTCTTCTCCGTTCAATCCTTCTGATCATTCTGTTTGTCCCTTTCTTCTTCCTTTTTGTCCCCTTTCTTTGCCTTCGTCTTCTTCTTGTCTTTTCCTACTCCTTATTCTTATTATGGTTGGCCATGATGAGAATGTTGGTGGGTCCAACGTAAATGATGGAGGGGTAGGTGGTGACCTTTTCATTTATGATGGTGAGAGCTCATTTATGGGTGAATTGATGGGGATTGCTAGTGGTGTGATGAGCTCTTTTAGAGAGGTCAATGCCTTCTTCCACCAATAATGGTAGCCATGTGGTGGGATTAGATGGATTTGATGGTTCCATGTTAGGTGGGCCATCGAATGTTATGGATGTTGAGATGATTGGGCCATTGGATGGTGTGTATGGTGTTGGAGAGATGGTGGACAGTTCGGATTTTGGTAGGGCATACTTGGACGATGGGGATATTATGTCGATGGGTTTAGTGGTGTGGATGGTATGAATCAGATCCAGATGGATGGTGGGCCCCATTTTGATGGTTCGAGCGACTTGGATCTGACTAGTGATGGGCCTCTCGTGGGTGGCTTGGGGGAGATATTTGGCATGGATTTCGAGGTGGTGATGGGACATGCTGCCGTTGCCGAGGACCAGGGTGCTAGTCTAGTCAGCTGTTGGGGTTCTTTATGTGTGGCAGCTCCTGGTGCATGTACTTTTCAGACTGCTCCTGGTGCAGTGATTATTGGAGATTTGGGCCCGCCTGCTGCAGCTTTTCATGATGTTCTTCGGGATGCGATGGGGGAGTCAGGATTTTTCCGACACCATGAGATTGACTTGTTGGATGAGGGCATGCCTATTTTTGATAACTCATCTTGCCAGTTCAGACTTGTCGGTTGCAGCCGCGTAACACATGTTCTGAGATGTTGCATATCTGGATCGACAGTTTGACCGAGTCTGAGATCTTTGAGTTGGGTTCCTTGGGTTTTCCAGAGATTCTATTTCTCCACAGAGTTCACCTAGACTGACGATTGAGCATGACTTTATATGATTGGGTTCCAGCGTTAAACCTATTTTCCTTTAATGATTTAGAGCTGGGCCCATCTTTGGAGGAGTTTGCGCTCCTTTCTGGTCTTCCTCTTACTTAGGAGCCTTATATTCCTTCATATGAGATGGTTCACCCTGCTATGATGATCTCCTGGTTCAAATTTTTGGTTGCATTCCCCACTATAGAGAGCGGAGCTGATGGATTTTCCCTCAAGCTTCTATATGATCGATGTTCGACTACTTGTGGGGGGCCGAGGTCTGACCGCCAGATTCAGTGCTTGAATGTGCTAATCTTTTGTGTTCTAGTGGAGTTACACTTTTCAAGCTGGTGGCAGTCGTCGTTGATGGCTTTGCTTGATGTGTTCCGCTATGTCCTGGGTCGTCGAAGCATTGTCTCTGTAGTGATGACGGAGCTCCTTTTAGGCGTGACTAAGTGGTCGCTTGGACACACCCGCATCCTCCTAGGCTATTGCTCATTCCTTCAGGTATATTTTGCTACTTCTTTTCTCTTTTTCTCTGTCTTGTTATTTGCTTGCCCCTTTGCTTGACTTGTACCTTTCCCTAGGTATGGATGTGGGAACAACTTTGTATGACTCCTCTGCTTGTGTGGCCTGACTCCCGCTGTGATGATGTGCTCTCTCTATTACTTGATGGCCTTCCCCTTGGTGTCGAGGCCACTAAGTTACTATTATTGCCACAGGCTTTCCTAGCTCCGAGGACCGGAGATTAGCTGGGAGGCTCCATGGCTTTGTCGTATGCCCTTGATTTGTAGCGCAGTTCGCACACCTCTGTTATTGTTAGGCTTTCGGAGGTATTGCTCTTATCATCCAATACGCTTTCTTCGACAGTTTGGCTTTTGGTAGGATATCTCTGACTTTGCCATCTCTGGATTTGGACATTCTTCTCTTCCTTCTAGCCTGACTATTATGTACCAATGGGTTTGGATTTCCTGGCAAGGTTGCTTGGATGAGGCGGCCTTAGAGTTTGAATTTTGGGCTCCTCCTTTAGCGACGGTGCCTTATCAGTGATGGGTGATAGAGAAGTCGCTATATCGTTAGGTCCCTGGTTGGCACTTAGCAGACGAAGCTGATGATCGAGATATGGCTGGCGATACTGCTTCATCTTCCTCGTGTGTTGATGATTCATTTGAGGCCTTCGAGGAGCGGCCCTTCATTGATCCATCCTTCTTGCTTACCACACATGGCCACCTGATTTCCAAGCTTGCCGTCTTCACCACGCATGTGAGGATATGGCCCATCAACTGGCAGTAGGGCGGTGGTACGATAAGAGCATGTTTGCGGCGCATTGCCTGGAGCGGGACAAGGTGTTCTACCTACGCATGGAGGTAGAGCGACTTAGGCAGAGATTGTCAATGTATGAGGGATAGGAGGGTCACTTGGGATCCTTGACCTGATCACCCGCTTGTCCTGTATGCATGGATGTTTTTGTCTTTTTTGTTTTCTGTAAAGAAAAGAAAATAATGTACTTGTAAAAGGAATGTTTGAAAGAAAGGAATGATGATTTTTGTTTGTGCCAAATTTATCAGTGTTTGCTCTTGCTTGGATTTGTGCTTTGGATGACTAGGATTAGAATATTGGGCTTAGCCCACATTGTGTTCAGTAGTCTGGGTTGTGTACTGGAGATCTTGGTTCCCTAAGAGTGTGTTTAAGATCGCGTCCTTTGGATTTGAACCAAGTCTGATAGAATACTGATCCGAAGTTGGTCCTTTCCTTGTATCTCACTATTACTTGTTGCCTTAGCCTCTTCTGTATTGTTATTATTATTATTATTATTATTATTTTATTATCATTATTTTTATTTCTTGTCGTTTTTGCCTGTATTGCCTTTTCAGGTTTTCACTACGACTAGCTTTTCCCATCATTTTTGCCCATAACGTCCTTTCAAAATTTTCACTATGTCCCGGGTTTTTGATCTTACTCGCCCCTTAGTAGCTGTGCTGTTTTTACCCTTGGCACCTTTTCAGGTTTTCACCAAGTCCACTACATGCTTGCTGTTTTTACACGAGCCGCCCTTTCGTGTTTCCAACTCGCCCTTTGTGCTTAGGCATGTTTTTTTTTCTTTTTGAAATTCTAGGAGAGACAAATACGAGAAGACAGAAGTTGCAGGGAGAGGCGGAGAGATCTCCTTCATAGCTGGCCGACTGGTTACCTTCTTGTCCTTGTCTTTGATCATAATCGTAAGCTGTTTTGTGTTGGTGGGAATGTTTAGGGATGTGGGATGATCTTAGTTTCTTCTCCCTTTTGAGGTTTTCCTTCTCTTTTTTCTTTTTTTTTTCTTTGTTTTTTTTTTCTTGTTTGGTGGGGGAAGGGATGGATACCTTTTTTTTAGGAGGGGAATGATGGGTACTTTCCTTGCTTTTTTTTATTGGTGTTTTGTGGGAGAGTGGATGAATTCTCTTTTTCCCTTTTTGTTGGGAGAAAAGATTTTATTTTATTTTTGTGGGAAGGGTGATGGATACAGATTTGTGATTATAATCATTGACAAGGTTAAGTATGGTTACCCTTGATAGATTTTCACGCTATCGGTGTTGATGGGCTTGGGAAGATCCTCTCCGCTCAAATTGGTAAGCCAAAGAGCGCCTCCTAGTAGTACCTCTCAAATGATTAGCGGTCTATCCCACAAGGGTTTGAACTTCCCTCTGGAGTCTAGCAAGTGTGGCGGTAAGATGTGCTTCATGACCATGTCATCGACTTTGAAGCTCCTCTTCCGGACCCTCTTGTTGTAAGCCCATGCGATCCTTCTTCGGTAGCATTGCGAGTGACTTAGCGTACGCATGCGCTTTTCATCTGCCAGGTGCAGTTGATCGTATCTTACTTGTTACCATTCGCTTTCCTCCATTTTGCTTTCCAGCAATATTCGGAGTGATGGGATTTTGACTGGTAATACTGCTTCTATTCTATACGTGAGTTCATGTGGAGTTGCGCCTGTAACAGACCATACAGACGTCCGATAAGCCCAGAGTGCGCATGGGAGCATTTTCGACCAGTCACGATATGTCTTAACCATTTTCTCCAGAATGCGGATGATAGTCTTGTTTGCAGCTTTGACCCCACCATTCATTTGAGGACGATAGGGGCTAGACCGATGATGTTGAATCTTAAATTTGTCGAGGAAGTCACCCATCCTTTTATTGACGAACGGAGTTCCTATAATGATGGCCTGAGGAATCCCATATCAGCTAATGATGTTGTTCTTCATGAACTTGATTACATGAGATGTTGTGATGGTAGTGTAGGATGCTGCCTCTATCCATTTAGTGAAGTAATCTATTGCCACTAGGATGTACTCATGCCTGTTTGAAACTTTGGGGTTGACCTTGTCGATGATGTCGAGTCCCCATATAGAGAAGGGTCATAGTGTTATCAGATTGTATAGTTCGAAAGCAGGCGCATGAATCTGGTTTGCGTGCTCCTGACACTTGATGCATTTCCTGACGTGTTTGCAGCAATCTGTCTCCATTGTTAGCCAATAATAACCAAGCCGTAGGATATTCTTCGCCATCATATGTCCGTTCATGTGTGGGTTGCATAGTCCTTTGTGGATTTCTGACATGATCTGAGCTACTTTTGTTTCATCCACGCAGTAGAGAAGGACTTGATTGAAGGATCGCTTGTAGAGGATGCCCCTGGTGATTGTGAACTAGGCCGCTAGCCATTAGATAGTGCGACGATCGGTTGGTGTCGCTCCTTCGGGGTATTTCTGATGCTCGAGATATTCTTTGATGTCAGTGTATCATGGCTGATCGATCGAGGAGATTTCTTCTTGGTCAATTTATAGGCAGAATTCGGGTTATTCATGGAGTTTGACGGTGAACTCCCATTCAGCAACTCCTTTAAGATTTCCATCATTGAAGTGGGGGTAGTGTAAGTGCTATGGTTTCTAGCTCCTATTATTGTCAAATTTTGTAGTGCCAAAACCTCTTAGAATCTATGTCTTGTGTAGCGCTTCTACAAATTCAAGACAGGGCATCTCATGTACAAGGACAAAGGTCTTTACTTCAAGTACTTCAAATGCAAGATTACATGTTCAAGTTCAAGTACAACACTAAGTATAAATTCAATCGTTCAAGCTTCAATAGTTCAAGTTTTCAACACTTCGTCCAAGTTAAGACAAAGTTCCTATACTTTGAATCTCAAGCTCAAGCTTCGATGTTAGTCATATTCAAGCTTTAGAAGTCTCAAGTTCAAGCTTCATCATATGACAAGATATCTAGCTTCGTAAACTTCAACGATCAACTATCAGCTGAAGCATATGAAGTTTCAATGTTCATACATCATGCATAAGGTATGAATGACCCTAAATTGACCATAGGGTAGGTCATTTTGATTACATAATTTAAATTGAGTCACTTTATAAGTGCATTGACTGTTTCTCGACTAGTCTTGTACTAAGTTCGACTAGTCCTAGCACTAGCTCAACCAATCTAAGAATTCCTCGACCAGTCCTAAGTTTATTACTGATTTTAGGAAAATTTTGTTAAAGCCTTGACCAATCTAATAATTGCTCGACCAGTCTTAAGTTGTCGTGGAGGCCACTCGACCGGTCGAGCAAACCCTATGACCAGTCGCGGAACGACCTTATCTTATTGCGCCTGAATTTTTAAAATGTTGTTGATCCTACGACCAGTCGTGCCGACCTCATGACCAGTCGAGAGTGCGATTTCTGAACTTATAAATAGAGCACGAATTTCAGAGTTTGATATTCAATTCAAGCTAAATCAATATGCCACTCTGAGAGATAAGTTAGTGATATTCTTAAGCTATTTAGTGCTCATTTTATATTCTCTTTAATTAGCTTTCTTTGTATTTGATTTTGTATTCTACATTCCAATTTTATTTGAAAGAGGGATTGAAGTATTCTCATTTCTTAGAATCAAAATCAAATCAAGCTAGCCCAAGGTGATTTAATTTAAAATCAATTTAGAACCTAGAACCATTTCATAAGTGAGTGTGGACATTGAACTTCTACATTGAACTTCTACTTTGAATTGGTTCTTCCAGGCAACATCAAAAGGAGAATATCCAACTAAGTATTTTACAGTTTTGTAAATTCATTATTTTCGTTTCATTGAGATTATGCCAGAAAAATCGTTATTTTGTTTTTTTCGAGGTGATCTAGAAAACTCAGAGTGTTGGGTTTTTGAATTGTGTGAGCCCACTTGAAAGACACAATTGCGAGGATTTTAGGTAAACCTTGAAAAACCTATTTTCATAGTGAACACTAATATCCACTGTGTGAGGATATTAGGAGTGGAGTAGTTGTGTGGCTGTTTTTCTAAACAATTAGTGTACACACAAGCGAACCACTATAATTTCTGGTCTTGTGGTGATTGATTGAATATTTCATTTTGTGGATGTTGTAATTTCCCTTTACGCATTTATGGAGAATGTTGTAATTTCTTTTATGCAAGTGTGGGAATATTGTAATAGCTTAGTTATTTCCTTTGCTATTTATTTCTTTATTTCTCTGTATCAGCTTGAGTTTTTAATACACAGACTGTTTTAGGAATCAGGTTGTCTTACCATAAACCATTGGTTTTTGGTGTATGGTTGTCCTTAGAACAACATCTGTATCAACCTCCCAATACTTGTACAATTGAGGTTGTTTTACATTTCTGCATTATGGATTGTTTAATTGCTATCTTTTATTTATTTGTCTAAATTTCGCTGTTAATTTTTAATTTGGCATAGTCCTATTTACCCCCCCCCCCCCTCCCCCCTTCTCTAGGACTTTAGCTCAGCCTTTACAAGTGGTATCACAGCCTAATAGCTCGATTTAATTTTATTTTCTTTTGAGTTAATTTCCTAAGATAATCGATCTGAGCTTTATAAGATGTCAAATTTTGATAGCCTTTCAGTCACTAGGCCTCCACCATTTGATGGCTCCAACTATGCCTATTGGAAAGCCAGGATGAGGATTTTCTTAAAATCCATGGATGAGAGAGTGGCAAGCCACAGTGACTAATTGGACCCCTCCTACCACTGAAGTAATTGGTATCGATGGATTCAAATCTTTGAAAGCTACACCTTATTTTTCTTGGACCACTCTTCAGAAAAGTGAGTGTAGTGCCAATGCAAAGTCTCTAAATGCAATCACTTGCGCACTATCACCAGATGAATTCAAGAGAATTATATCGTGTAATACTGCAAAGCAAGCCTGGGATATTTTAGAAATGACACATGAGGGAACAACAATTGTTAAGAAATCTAAAGTCTAAATCCTCACAACCAAATTTGAGGAAATACGTATGGAAGAAAATGAAAACTTCATAGACTTCTATACAAGATTGAACGACATTGTGAACTCTATGTGGGGTCTCGGTGATAGAATCCCATAAAGTAAAGTCTGCATAAAGATACTACGCTCGCTCCTTGAACGGTTCAATTCAAAGGTGATTGCGATCCAGGAACTTCATGATATGGATAATAAGAGGGTAGAAGAATTAATTGGCTCATTACAGACTTATGAGTTAACTTTTAAAGATCCTAAAGGTAAATCTATTACCCTTAAATCTTCTTAATGTATTTCTCAAGAAAATAGTAGTAATTCTGATTTAGAAGATGATATGGCCCTTTTAGCTAAAATGTTTTATAAGATTTTTAAAAGTAAAAAGAGGATTGATTTTCAAAAACCTAATGAAAAGAAAAGATATAAATCTAAAAACTGAAAATCTTTAAAAGACAGTCAATGTTACAACTGGCATGAATATGGGCATTTAGCAAACAAATGTCGTAAAAATGATAAACCTAAAAAGAAAGATATGTTGGCTACTTGGGATGAATCTTCTGGCTCTGAAGCCTCTTCTAAATCAGAAGATTCTGAAATAGAATCGGATAAGAAATCAAAGCCCATATGACTTTAGCCAAGTTCACTTTTTTAGATCATGATGATTCAACTAGTCAAGAAAATCTGAATAGTGATCATGAAAATGAAGATCTTCAAGATGCTTATAATGCCCTATACAAGGAAAGTTGTAAAATTGTTGTCAAACTAAAACTTCAGAAAGAAAAGTTTTCAAAACTTAAAGAAAATTTTGATAATCTTATTTTAGAAAAATTCCACATTTCAGATAGTTTTGAAAAAACTAAGTGTGACTTAGATTTCAAAAACTCTCAAGTTGAAAACTTAAAATCTGAAAATGAAAAGCCAAAACTTGAAGTCACTTCACTTTTGAGTTTAAAAGACACATGGAGGTATGCCCAAGGTGATAATAAGTTAGAAAAACTATTATCCAAATCCAAAAAATGTGGCAACCGATCTGGATTGGGCTACGACAACAATATTCCTCCCAAACATAAGAATACTCCTCTTAAGTTTGTGAAAGGTGTAACGTGTCGGATTTTTCCCAATTTGGTGATGGACGTCCTTAGGCAATGAGTCAATCATAACACCTTATTGACTTCTCAGAACTCAATTCCAAAGTCTCAAATCCCTTTTCAACCCATTTTCTTCAAAAATCTCACCTTTCACCACCTTATTCTTCAAATTTTTCTAAGTACTTTCACATTAGATACTAATCTTAAAGTTTAAATGATGAAGGACAATACTTAAACTAAAATTTACTACAAATAGTAAATATATAAATAAAATAGGTTTTTGAATATTAAAATTATTGAATCGGATGAAATAAATAGGTTATTTGGATAGATCAGCTTCTCCTACCCCAAAATCATATATTGCACATTAAATAACTCATTACGGGTTGCAAAATACACCTATTTCAAAAACACTGGGTGGTAGGCACCACAGAAGGGAACAGCGCCACCGCCCAAGCAACGGCGCACCGCCCGCCTTTACAGCAGACCGTAGCGCCACCGCTCTGACCGCGGCACGCTGCCGGTGCACCGAAATTCGGTGGACCCTCACTGCAATTTCCTACACTTTTCGATCGACTTCAAAAAGTCATATCTCCCTTAATATAACTCCAATTTAGTTGATTCAAAAGGCATATTAAAGCTTGATAAGTCTAGTTTTATATAAAAATAAGTGAAAAATATAATAAAAATTTTAATATATAGGTTGGTGTGACAACTATCTAAAAATTATTAGTTCAAACAGCTGCTACTTCTAGAATTTTTCAATTTTTTCTAGAAAACGAAATCTACTGAAATTTGGTGGAGATAAAGTATACTTGATGTCAAACTATTAGAAAAATAATTAAAATAATATACTAATTAAAGGCATTAAAAAGGGACATGAACTACCCTAGGACCTTATTCTGTCGTAATTAGGGCAGAATTTAGTTAGGTACTAAACTAAATAATTAATGAATTTGGCTCGAACCACTTTCTATACAAACTACAAGATCCATTGCCAAGGAACTTACTCTATGAGAAGTAACAGACAGTTAACCTATTATGCATATAGCTAACTTAGTTCGAGAAGTTTATTACTTCGCCTTTGAGAAGTATTAAGAACATATAGCTAATTGGGATATTTTTTCTGTAGGCCCAAGAAATTTCTCAAATGGGTAACAGACAGTTAGGAATTAGGTCCCGAATCACAGACCATTCTGGCATACATATTGTGTATATGAACTTAGAAAGATAGTCTGCCTATTAACCTATTTTGTCCAAATTCCTTTTGTACTAATAATGTATAGATTATCTTATAGTATTAAACTAGACATGATTAAAGAAGGTAAGTCGGGACCGTGGCAAAAGTCCTTCTTTGTTAGAATTAGGCATCTTGCCACACACTCACCCCCGTCCCTGAAATCAACCACAACACCCATCATTTTTAGCTCATTTCTATAACCATAGGTACCAATGCTATAATACACATCATCGATGAAAGGAAGACTAATGTATTGAGAGATCGTTTCTCATTTCATGCTAAGGATAGGTCCTAAATTACACCTTGTTCCGACATACGGATCAGGTCATAGATTTTTGAGCCTTGAGAGTAGAAATAATTTTTAAGGGGGGTAGAACATTATGAGCCCAATTTCGTTAGGTCAGCTAATACATCCATTTGATCAAAATGGCACAGCAGAAGCGTGGCAAGCCCCTGCCTCACTGGCCCAGGATCGAAGAAAATTGATCCAGGATACACGTAAGGGTAGGTCACTAAATAGGATCCGAATCTTCATTATAATGTCAATAATGAAGTCATTGAAAGAAAGCAATTAGGGTTCAAGTGTTAAACCAATTCATATTAAAGAATAGGCCTAACAATGTGTACGAGCCGAATTACAATAGCCGAGGTCAGTGTATCTACAAATGTGCTCGTTGAATATGAACCTAATAGAAGCCTTAGCCAATTTCAAGGTGAAAAAGTTTTAAGGGAGGTAGACTAAAATAAGCCAGACTAACATAGATAGTATACACCCTTCTACGCATATAAATTTGAAATTAATAAACTTAGGTAAATGAAATAATAAAATCTTTACTTATTACCCTTAGGCAATTTCAGGGATGAAATTGTTTTAAAGGGGGGGTAGATTGTAACGTCTTGAATTTTTACCAACCTGAAGTTAGACGTCCTTAGGCAATGGGTCGATCATAACACCTTATTGACTTCTCAGAACTCAATCCCAAAGTCTTAAATCCCCTTTCAACCCATTTTCTTCAAAAATCTCACCTTTCACGACCTTACTCTTCGAATTTTTCTAAGTACTTTCACATTAGACACTAATCCTAAAGTTTAAATGATGAAGGACAATAATTAAACTAAAATTTATTATAAATAGTAAATGTATAAATAAAATAGTTTTTTGAATATTAACTATAAGGAACCTTATGATATAAATAGCTTATTTGGATAGATCAGCTTCTCCTACCCCAGAATCATATATTGTATGTTGAATAACTCATTAAGGGTTGCAAAATACACTCGTTTCAAAAACATCTGGTGGCAGGCACCACAGAGGGGTGCGGCGCCAGTGTCCGAGCAGCGGCGCACTACCCGCCTTTACAGGGGATAGCGGCGCACTGCCGGTGCACCGAATTTCGGTGGACCCTCGCTGCAATTTCCTGCACTTTTCAATCGACTTCAAAAAATCATATCTCCCTCAATATAACTCCGATTTAGGTGATTCAAAATTTAGATTGAAGCTTGATAAGTCTAGTTTTATATAAAAATAAGTAAAAAAATATAATAAAATTTTTAATATAGTTAAATCTAGGTTGATGTGACAACTATCTAAAAATTATTAGTTCGGACAACTGCTACTTCTAGAATTTTTATAAGTTTTATAGAATACGAAATCTACTGAAATTTGGTGGAGATAAAGTAGACTTGATGACGAACTTCTAAAAAAATAATTAAAATAATATAGTAATTAAAGGTACTAGAAAGGGACATAGAACTACCTTAGGACCTTATTCTGTCGTAATTAGGGCAAAATTTAGTTAAGTACTAAACTAAATAATCATTGGATTTGACTTGAACCACTTTCTATACAAACTACAAGACCCAAAACCATTAAAATCGCTAACTCAACATTACTTAAAATCCTAGGAGCAATCTTAAAACCCAGTTGCTCTCGGGAGCACATTGAAACTCCGTATCGGGCCTGGACCACACGTTGAAAGTTTGCTTACCGCGAAACTATAGGCTTATGACCGTCTTATTGGGCTTGAAAACCATTGTGGGAATCGAGCCCAGATAGTGTCTAGAAATGCACAACTTGAGCCCTGAACGAAGTGTGTGAGAAACGTGAATATAGTTAGAAAATGAACCAGAACTTAAGTGAATTGGGCCGTTCGCTTGTAGGTGAAATTGAAGACTTAAAACCGTCAGATTTTGACTAAACTTCACCCATGGATCAGGGATATTTCCCTACTCTTGTCCATATACCTCTGGCCCTGATCGAGTGACAACGACCGTTGATCTGATATAGGTCCTCCACCATCGATCCACTAATCCGATCGTACCGAAATCATATCCTGGCCTAGATCCATTGTCAAGGAACTTACTCCGTGACATAGACAGCTCATGGACCTCCAGATGAGCCCCATTCATCAGAAACAGGTGCCATTTAGATACAAACCAGGTATACCATGGCCCTGGGGCCATTTGCATCAGTTCTGGGCCTATATAAAGCCCTTATCTCACCCCACCTCTCTCATATACGAATTTGCTCGAAATCATGAGGGAGAGAGAGAGAGAAAGAAGAAGAGAAAAGAGGAAGGAGAGAAGAGTGGTTCTAGGAGATCGTCGCAGGAATCCTCCCATACGACTCTACGTGCTAGATCGCCGTTTTCTTTTACTATCCATGTAAGACCCATATCCTAGCCCGTACAGTCCCGTATGCCTCCGCGGTCCTCCAGGTTGAATTTCGACGACCCGCAATCTGCTGTCGGCATTTGCACGTAATCCTAAGTCTTGTCTCGTGTATCAAAGTTGACTCGACCCGAGACTCGTATCCTAGCGACCGCGCCGTCACCGCGATTCCAATGCCGCGTCTCGCACGCTGAACTGATACCCAGGCCAGGAGATGTAGGCCAGCATTTAATTCGAAGAAACGCCGTGTGTCACGAATTACGAGAGAATCTCTACCACATGTCCCATCAATCAATCAATGTACAAGTCAAGTACATATCCCATCACACCCATCCCTCTGATGACCCACAAGTCAACAACACCCATACTTATCCCATCCCATTCTTACCAAAAAGTCAAGGCAACCCATACATTACCATATCATGTCCCTTACACCACTCCTCTCTCCCTCATTTTTCTCATTTTTCATTCCAAGCAAATCCCATGAGTCTAACGACCAAGCTCTCCATGAGAGAGCTAGTGTGGCCCACATCCCTACCTCCAATCTCCACCATCCAATGATCATCTCCACCGTCAAAATACATCCCTCGGAGCTCTAGGAAGCGTTGATGGAAGAAGATGTCTAAGAAGATCTAAGGTGGGTGATTTTATTTATTTGATTTTTGATTTGAGGGGCACATATATGGGACCCATCTTGATGTATGTGTTGTATCAAAGAGGGACCCATAGTGGCGGGGTCCCTCCACCAACCGATTTTTTCTCTCTCTCTCTATCCCTTTTGTGATGATCGTGTGGCCCACCTATTTTTTTTTGTGTTTCATCCAGTCGTCCAGCTGGGACGGTGGAGCCCACTTGATGGGTGGTTGTGTGGGGTGGCCCACATGCATGGACCCTACTTTGGTGTATGTAGTATACCCTCACCATCCACCTTTAGCTCATGTGGTACTGCCTGTTGGGCAGATGTAACGGCCAGGAAGACCACCTGCCATCGGGCCTGTTTGAACAGGAGTTTTAATACCCACTTAGTTCTTTGAGTGGGGTGGCCCACTCACGTGGACCGCACCTTGGTTATGTGCTGTACCCACACCGTTCATTAGAGGGTGCTGCTGGACATCAGTCCAGCAGCCATGGAGCCTACATGATGTATGTGTTCATACCCACGCTGTCCAGCTGCATGCCAGGCCCACGTGATGTATGTGTGATATCCACACCGCCCAGTAGCTGGACGCTGGGACCCACCTGATGTGTCTGCACATCCACATGGTCCCACTTTCTGGACAGTGAAATCCCTTTGCACGTGTGCAGTCCACTGGATGTGGGACCACTCTGATGTATATGCCTTATTCATGTAGTCCATCATTTTGGACGGTGAAGCCCACCTGTATGTGTGATTCCACACCATCCATTGCCTAGATGTGGGGCCACACCTTAATGTTTGTGTTGCATATCCAAATCGTCCATCCATTTGGCAAGCTCATCTTGAGGCTTGGGTCAAGAAAAGAAGCAAATCTAATGATCAGGTGGACCACACCGCAGAAAACAGTGTAGAGAGTGAACGTCCGCCATTGAAACTGTGGAACCCACGTGTGTGTGGACTCACGTGATGCATGCGTTGCATCAAGGCTATCCATCTATTTTTACTCCCAGCCGTCCGTTGAATAGAGGGGCTGGACGTTTAAAATTATATTAATATAATATTAAAAGATATTTTATATATGACGTTTGAACTTATATTAATATAATATTAAAAGATAGTTTATATATATACATATATAATCGTTGTATATGTGTGGGACCCACCTCGTTGTATATCCACAGGGCCCATTTGGACGGTGTGGACCACACCATGCTACACACCCACATCTTCCAAATGGTGGAGCCCACCTGATGTTTTTATGTGTTGCATCTGTACCGTCCATTGCTGGACGATGCCGTGCAAGGGTCACCGTGGTGTATGGGTCTTAATCCATACCGTCCAGATGGATAGGACAGTGGGACCCACTAGAGTATGCATTTTATTCACACCATCAAGGATCCCTAGATGGTGGAAATCCACCCTGATGTATATGTGTTCTCCACGCCGTTCAACTGATCAACCAGGCCGTCCATCATGGCCCACCTTGATTTATGTACTTTATCAGCTCCGTCCATCTGTCCAGGATGGTGGGTCTACCTTGATGATGTGTTGTATTCGCATTGTCTGTTCATTTTAATGGACGTGTGGTCCAACTTGGTATATGATTTCATCCACACCGTCTAAGGATGGGGGACCACTATGATGTATGTTTTATCCACTCTGTCCATGAGACGTGTGACCCACCTTTGATGTATGCATTATATATCCACGCCGACCATCTGGTGGGGCCCATTTGCTATGAGGGCCCACCTGTGATGGATATACGGCCCATTAGTGCGGCCCACATGATATGACCCATTTGATGTATATGGGCCCAATGGTGCGGCCCGTTGCGGTCCACTTAGCGTATATGAGGCTCACCTTTGATGTGTTTATGGCCCATCCATAAGGCCTACCTTGATGGGTTTTGTGGCCCATCCATGAGGCCCACCTTGATATATTTGAGGCCCATCTTGCAGGGTCCACCCGTTGTATATTGAGGCCCATGGGTTGAGACCCATTGTGATGTATTTGAGGCCCATGGGCAAGGCCCATTGTGATATATATTAGGCCCATGAGGCATGGCTCATTTGATGTGTATGAGACCCATGTGTAGGGCCCACCTATTGTGTATTCGAGGCCTAATGGGTTATGGCCCATTGTGATGAATTTGAGGCCCATGGGCGAGGCCCGATATGATGTATGTGTGGCCGTCACGTTACGTATGAATCCCTTATGTGGGCCACTCCTTGCGAGCAATGTTGGTTAGATGTCCGCATTGATAGGCAATGATGGTTAGACGTCCTCATTGTGACCTTCCCTTAGGCCTTGTTAAGCTCATTCTTACCGATTCTGATTATTGATCGATTCCGATTGACATGACCGATTGTTGATTCCGATTGACTTGACCGATTTGCCTATTTTGATTATCGATCGATTCCGATTGTCATGACCGATTGCCGATTCTGATTGACTTGACCAATTTGCCTATTCTGATTATCGATCGATTCCGATTGTCATGACCGATTGCCGATTCCAATTGATGTGACCGATTTGCCGATTCTGATTATCGATCGATTCCGATTGTCATGACCGATTGCTGATTCCGATTGACTTTACCGATTTGCCTATTTCGATTATCGATCAATTCCGATTGTCGTGGCCGATTATTGCGGCCGATTGCCGATTCTGATTGACGTGACCGATTTGCCGATTTCGATTGACGTGACCGATCTGCCGATTTCGATTATCGATCGATTCTGATTGTTGTGACCGATTACCAACTCCGATTGACATGACCGATTTGCCAATTCCGATTATCGATCGATCCGATTGTCGTGACCGATTTGTCGATTCTGATTATCGATTGAGCCAAATTGTCACGACCGATTGCCGATTCCGATTGACGTGACCGATTTGCCGATTCTGATTATCGATTGATCCTGATTACCATGGCCGATTGACGTGACCGATCTGCCGATTCCGACTATCGATCGATTCTGATTGTCGTGACCGATTACCGACTCCGATTGACGTGACCGATTTGCCGATTCCGATTATCGATCGATCCGATTGTCGTGACCGATTTGCCGATTCTAATTATCGATTGAGCCTAATTGTCATGGTCGATTGCCGATTCTGATTGACGTGACCGATTTGCCGATTCTGATTATCGATTGATCCCAATTGTCGAGGCCAAGTATCAAGGTCGGCTCCGATTGTCGAGGCCGAGTTCGAGTGTCGATTTTTTCATTATCGAGACCTATATGGTGTATATGCGACTTGTAGTTGAGGCTCATTATGTTGCATTTGAGGGCCAGGCAGTGGAGCCCATTATGATGTATGTTAGGCCCATGAGAAAGGCCCATTATGATCTATTCATGGCCCATGATGCATGGCCCATTTGATGTATTCGAGACCCATATGTAGGGCTCACATGTCATGTATTTGAGGCTCACGAGCAGGGCTCGCCTGTTGTGTATATGTAGCCCTTGCATAAGGTCCACTGTGTTGTATATCAGGCCTTTGTGTGAGGCCGTAGGCCCATTATATGTTTGGCTCTATGTGGGTCATTCCTTGGGGGTAATGTTGGTTAAATGTCCATATTGTCGAGGTCGATTGTCAATGCCGATTGTTGATACCAATTATGAGTATGTGACAGCATAGCATCACGATACATGCCCATACGCATCATCTACATGTTTGTTATAAGATGTGGTTGATCATTGCATATGTCATTGAGCATGTTGTTATGAGACTCCCTGATATGCGGAGGTTATCTCACATGAGCGCGCGTATGCGCAGGATTGATGCATGACTGGATTGTATGACTCATACATCTTGCATTATGATTACTGTACGCCCTAGCAACATCAGGGCCGTAGCCTCCACAGGTATATCGTGGATGGCCAAATGGGACACCAGAAATGTTTGGTTCTAGCATACGGGCGCCATAGATGTCCCTGGGTGAAAATCCCTAAACCTCCGTGGCCAGGAGACGCCCCAACGTCGAGATTGAGTGGATACATGAGTGCTCGAGTGTCGAATACCAGGAGGCTGCGTCTCCCACTGTGTCGTGGTCAGTTGGGAGGGGGTGTGGCCTTACCCGCCCGAGGGTAGGGGGCAATACTAGGCTGAGTTTGACCAGCTCGTGAATGGGTCCGCTATCGACATGCCGGATAAGTATTGGCAGACTATTAGCCAGGCGAATAGTGATGTTTCTTATGCTCACTTGGACTGTGCGGCTGGGAGAGCGGCAGTGCCATTTGGAGTGTACTAAACCCCGGTGATGATCCCAGAGATGAATCGTACTGATATGTGGACTTAGTGAGTAGGAGTTGCATACTCATTCATTTATTTATCATTCACTATCCACTCGGGCTGGTGATGCGTAACTATTTGTTACGTGTACCTTCGCAATGGTCAGGATTTCAGTTGGGGCGCGCGACTAACCTGAGATCAGGAGTTTACCACATTGAGTCTGACTATCCAAATTAGGTATGGGACTAGTTTAGATAGAAGTCCATTGTGATGGACCCCATAGCCTGTGATACTACGTACTACCATCCCGACTTCACACTCCAGCATGGTTATTCCATTTGCACTGCATGTTGCATTACATCCGTGGCATATGGTACGGCTGACGCTGTTTATTTTACTTATCAGGAATGTATATTGCATTGCATCCTCTGCATCTGATATTTGGTTCTCTACGACTCTTCATTTGCATAACTGATTTGTATTGTATATTTTAATATTGTATGATTTATGCACTTATCAATATTTCCGCTTACTCTGTTATCGTGTGATTTATGACTTTGTCAGTATTTCTGCTTGCTCTGATAATTCATGATCTTGTTCGTATATCTGTTTATTCTGATATTGTACGATTTATGGATCACCAGTATTTCCGGTATTGTATGATGATGGCATTGTATTGAATACTTGGCACTTATCTCGTGCACATACTTACATCACCCTCTAAGCTTTCTATAAGCTTATGCACGATAGATGCGTGCAGGAGATGTTAGGTTGCAGCATTGTTGAGCTTGGAGCGTGCAGCGGTCTTCTGGAGCTTGATTTTTGATTTATGTATTTTCCTTTCAGCATTGTACTCAAATTATTATATTAGTGGATATGTGTTGTTGATGTTGCCTTTGTGAATTGGGTGATCTCATTGTTATGCTTATTACGAGTTAAATGTACAAAAAAAATCCTCCTTGTAAGATCCCAAGGTCGAAATCTGGCATATGGATGCTAGGAGCCGGGAATGGGGTACTACAGAGGCTGTTGGCACTGGATTCGGTGATCGGGATTCCTATGAATCCGATTTTCAGGTTTGGGGCGTGACAATCTAACCCTCTTCCGGCTGCGATTTTGGTAAGAAACCCTAACCCTAATCTTGTTTTAGGAATCCAAATAGAAGAATCGTCGAAAGCTAACTTATTTTATGACTAAGGTAACCATTGTTCTGTAAACAGGAGCGTAGGTTTCGAACCAAGTTCGAAACGAGCAATCCGACGGAAGGTGTGGACTATAAACGTTTAGGTTATGGTTTTCAATGCTTTCAATGTCAGCTAATGATTTACGTCTAACTTGATTGCTGCCATGTGATCTTAGCTACGATGTATTCGAAAAATTATACATATGTGTGAACTATGTGAATATATAATGCATTCCATGTGTTTTGTTGAAATGTTCGAATGAATATGAAATCATGATATGTGCTTGCCATGACTATTAACCTAGAATACATAATTGTTGTATGTATGATAACTCCTCTGTGAAAGGATTTGCCATAATATATGTTATACTAAATTTAGTTCATATATGTGGCAATGTGTAGTTTAAGTGTTTGATAAAATGTCTGAATGAGAAATTGTCCGATGAATTGTATTTATTAAGGGCGTTAGATAGGATTCTTAACTACCTTATCTAAATGTATAATTTCCTTCATGTAGTCTTAATTTCAACTATGTGATTTATGTATAAAATGCATATGTATAATAACATGTTCTATGTGTTTGATAAAATGTCTGAATGAGATAATGTTTGATGAATTGTATTTAATAAGGGTGTTGAGATAGAATTCTCAATTACCTTATCTATATGTATAATTTTCTTCATGTAATCTTAATTTCAACTATGTAATTTATGCATGAATTGAAATGTTCGGTAGCATGTTCAATATGTTGATAAAATGCTTAAATGAGTGTTGTACTTAGATTATTTATTATATACCTAAATGATTATCACATGTCTCCACATGCTACATTTGAGTATGATTGGGACTACTACCTAGTCCATGCAATCGGTAACAACTCCTATTTGAGTGGCCGAATTAATCTTGCCACATTTGATGCGTTCAGTGAATCCGAGTCATATGATGATTGTCGACAGTGGTTAGGCCACGTGGAGTGCTTATGCGCTCCATGTTGATTAATTCAGGGTACGCTCGTACTAGTCGAACTTGTCTAATAAACTGATTGGCCTATTGTGTGTTTACCATGTATGGATTTCACTGCTTGAATCTAAGGTACCACTTACCAATGTAAAATCCTGTTTCAACTATGGTATCATAATCCTCTAAGACTCATGACCGGGCATAGTGCTATGGGACACCGTGGTCGAGCTATCGACCTACGCCGGGGTGACGAGCCTCCTCGTAGTGACCAGTGAGCAATCCAAACTCATGAGCCGGGCATTGTGGTATGGGACACCGTGTTTGAGCTGTCGTCCCACACCGGCGCAGCCTGGCTGCAGTCCCAGCATGGGTTGGGGTGAACCGTCTGATCCAAACTCCCTTTGAAAATTGTGCTCTAGTTAGTAGGGTGTTAGTGGAGTGACCTCTAGTATAAACTTTTGAACTTGCCTATCCACTGCTTTTCATTAGGGGTGATGTTGCCCTATAACTTGCCTATCGTATATGATTGACTAGGATCGATGACCCTAGATGGATCCTTCGCTTGGGTTAATGATATAAAGGGAGATACCTTAGCTTCCCAAATCTGCTGTATGAATAAGCCTAATCAATTACTTGGCTAACATGACCATGTACCGCATTGCATGTACTTTAGCGAGGAAGCGCACATTTAGGGAGTTTGTCATGCACGATCGTGAGATGAAATCGCTGAGGGAGTGCAAGCGAGGGCATGCATCATTGCCGCATATCATCCTTACATGAACAAGAGTAGTTAGAGATGTTTGTTGTATTGCTATATCATTACCGCATAATTGAATTGATAACATGTTAACCTTTGCCTTATAGTACCACTGAGTTGGCCACTCATTCCCACCCCGTGACGGTGTTTTAAAACACCACCTAGACTCGGGTTTAGATGCAAGTGATGGCAAAGTCTATACACCGGAGTTGAACTTCACAGGTGAGGAGGAAGGATTCTCCTACGTTCAACTCTTAGACGGGTCTATGTAGACCCCGTGCTGGTTCGATGGGATTACAGGGACTTATGGATTAGTTGGACATTTACACTTTGATATTTTGTAAATTTTGGAACTATAAATCTAAATATTCAGCCTGGTAACATACTCATACTCTAGAGGTTATGAAACGCATATATACTTTATATATCTATCTCAGTCTTTCGCTTGCCCCCATTTATATTAACTCTGGAGTATGATATGCTGAGTTAGTATAATCCCACTCATGTTTAAATGCACTAATATGGATAACATTTAATCATCATTATTTATGTTGCGTAAGTGATGCGTTGGATCTCGAGAGTTGAGCTTTGCTCAACTCCCGATTTTCGGGGCGTTGCAAGATGGTATCAGAGAATGATTTGGATTAAACTAGACTTGAGTTATAGGTAACACGGCGCACTCTTACGCACTCTGACTTAGGAAGGGGGCGATGGAATCTAAAAACCACATTTGAATCATAAGTTTCACCAACGGGCGAGATTGACTGCTGTAGTTTAGCCCGTATGCATCCTAGATCATGTGAATTGATCTCAGTCTCTTTTAGGCTGTCAATTGACAAGTTTGAACCATAAGTCAGCAAATTCCAAAACTGAAATATGTTAGATGGTGTGAATATCTGCGCTTAGGATCGAGGAAATGCACCCTGCGAGCCTAAGGACCCTGTAATGACCCAGAAAATTTCGTGCTAAGACCCGAGTACTACCTCTATTTTCCTTAGAAGTTATTTGTGGGTTAATTAGTGGTAAACTCGATTGCTTGTGAAATTAGCATCAATCACTTTAAATTTGATCTGCAGGACTCAAAACCTGTAGAATTATTAGTGTTATGTTACTCTGAAATCTGGGATTCAACGTTAAATCCAGTTGCTCTCGAAAATTTTTAGAAGCTTTGGATCGGACCTGGACCGCGTGTCGAAAGTCCGATAGTGATGATCTTAGACTGTTATGGTCACCATGTTGGACTTGACCATCACCTCAAAAGTCAAGTCCAGATGATGTCCTGGGTCGATTTGATTGAGTCCGGAGTGAAGAGTGTGAGAACGGTGGGAAATTAAATATGATTTTATGAAATCTGAGTCGTGTCGCTTGCGCGACGATTTTAAGCAATCTGACCATTGGATTCTGACCCAATTTCACCCTCGGATCAGGGAAGATGGCCTAGGCATGTCGTAGTGCTTGTGGACCTAATCGAGTTTTGGTGACCATTGAATTGAGTGTGGTCTGCCACGGCTAATCTGTGAATCCGATTGGTACAAAAACTTAGCCTAACCTAGATCCATGGTCAGTGAGCTTAACTCCAACCGCACATGGAAAAAGGACTACCGAAAGTGCTCCGTTGGATCGAGAGAGGCCTGATTTGGTTATAACCTAAGTATACCTTGGCCCTGGGGTTATTTTCATCAATGTTAGGCCTATATAAAGACCTTAAAACCCTCACTCTCTTTTCCATACGAATTTCCTAACCCTAGCTAAGAAAGAGAGGGGAAAAGAGAGACAAAGTAAGAGAGAAGTTGGTGAATCATCTTAAGATTCTTCCCTATTACTCTACATCCTTAAACCATCACTTTTGAATCGTTATTCCAACGATTCTAAGTTCCTTCTTGGGTAAGTTAATCAAACCCTAACTTGTGTTAGAGCTTAGAATAGTCTATGTGTTGATGTATCTCATTTCTATTCTTGTCTTAGGTTATCTAATCGCCGTTGACGAAGACATATCATCTGAATCAGTTTGGTGTGCTTTTTCTAGTTTAAGGTGCGGACTATATTCGTATAAGTTATGGTTTTCAAGGCTTTCAATGTCAGATAATGGTTTATTCTTGTTATGGATGCAATTTCACATGCCAAATACTATGTTTATTTTGCGTTCTTGATATGTATGTGTTATATTGAGATTTGTGTATTCTATGTATATGTAGGAAGTATCATATACGTATAAAATATGAACATGTGCTTGCCATGATTATTTGGCATGTACTTGTGCTAGATGTATGTGTGTCAACTCCTTGGTAAAAGGAATTGTCCAAATGCGTGTATTCCAACATACGTCATGTATGTTGAACTATGTAGTCTAAGTGTTTGTAGAAATGTCTGAATGGTCTAAAGTGTAATATATTATCCTATTTGCGGCCGTTGAGAAGCAATTCTCAACTCTCCTATTGGTGTGTATGATTTCTACATGTAAGTCACATTCTTTGTTGTTTAACTTCCAGTATTACTTATGTGTAAATCCATGTTAAGTTGATATTCTTCAAATGCTCACATACTACATGATTTGAATTGTTGTTCCATTACTGTTCTAAATTGTATATGCATATCTGTTATAATGGAATGTGTTTAGGACTCTGAAATAGTCCAGGAAATCGGTGATCGGCCTTGAGTTTGTGGCTGAGGTTGCTTTCGCCACGGAGGACGTGATTTGATGAATCCGAGTCGTATTAGAGTTATCGGTAGTGGTTTGGCCACACAGTGTTTGCGCATTTTATGTCGCTCAACCCAACGTGCGCTCGTGCTAGTTGAGTTCGTCAAGTAACCCGATTGTCCGATGTATGTTACCATGTATGGACGCTATTGTTTGAATCTATGGTACCAAACTTATCGATGAAATTCTGTTAACCGTTGTACCTTGATCCGCTAAGACTCATGAGCCGAACATGGTGATCTGGGACACCGTAGTCGAGCTGTCGGCCTACGCTGGGGTGATGAGCCTCCCCGTAGTGACCAGTGAGTAACCAAACTCGTGAGCCGATTATGGTGGTATGGGACACTATATTCGTGCTGTCGGCCTACAATGATTGGTGACGAGCCCTTTGTAGTGACCTCGAGCATACCTTGATACTGCATTAAGGCGACGAGCCTTAGAGTAGTAACGGAGGTATGATAGGCCTGCATTGATTGGTGACGAGCCCTTTGCAGCGACCTAAAACCATATGATCATATGAGATTGCCTAGGACTGACGACCCTAAAATGGATCATTGTGTGGAAATTGATATGAGGAAGGTACCTTAGCTTCCCAATTCTGCTGTATGAAAAGGACTAATAACAACCTGGTAATCATGTTCATGCACTGCATCTGCATGTGCGTGGAAGTCGTTGGCACTACGGGAAGATGTCATGCGTAACGTAAGATGAAGACGCTGAGGGAGTAAGGCGAGGGCATGCATCATTCTATATACATCCTTGCATTAACAAGAGTAATTAGGACATGTTTGATTGTACTGCCTTATCATTACTGCTTGATTGATTTGATAACATGTTAACTTTTACGGTATTGTTCCACTGAGTTGATCACTCACTCCCACGTTCTGGGGCGGTGTTTAAACACCAACCAGACTCTATCTTAGATGTAGATGTTGATGCGACCCCTGAGGCAGAGCAAGAGTTCGAGGATGATGAGGCCGCATTTTCTTTTATGCAGTTTTCAGGCGGGTTCTTGTGAGCCATGTCCTGATATGCGGGGATTCTGGATTTTCTTTTGGAATAGATAATGTCATTTGATGCTTGTATTTTTGATAGCAACACTCGTAAGTATGACCTGGCATGTATACGTATTTCAGGGGCTTGCACATGTATACATATATTTCTTTAGGTCTTCCGCTTGCATCCTTCACTTATCCCTGAATTATGTTTGCAGTTTGGCTTAATCTATTCCATGTTTTATGTACTCTTACAGCCAACATACATCCATCATTAAATATGTTACATAAGTGATGTTTTGAAACTCGGGAGCTGAGTTATGCTCGACCCCCGAATTTCAGGGGGTTACAAGTTGGTATCAGAGCATGAATTAGATTAAACCGGACCTGGGTTATGGTCACACACCGCACGCTGTCGCCACCTTAGTGTAGGAGGGTGTGAGATTACTCTAGAATTTGTGTATGTGTGTCCGTTACTTTTATCGGTGGAAGTTTATTGAAAACGATCGCCGAGATCGAGTTTGTGCGCACTCCTGATCACACATAGTGACCCAAAATCTCTTCTAGACTGTCCATTGACGAGTTTAGATGGTTTATATTCCCATCTCAACCCTTAAAATGTCAGTAAACCTGTGTTTGTATTAGATTTTAACCCGAGTGGCCCGATAGGTGTCGAATCGAACTAAGGGGCCGATCGGGACATTTCCAGGGGGACCCAGGGGGGCCCACATCATTTTGCAGTTAGGGGGCCAGGAGGACCTCACTCAAACGGTGAGTCATCACCGGAGTGTCCAGAGACCGGCGATGACCTCGCCGGTTCGGAGAGCCCTCGCCGCCCAGTGGGCCAGGCCGGCTCGGGCCGACGCCGTTGGGGCCTAGTGTGGCTCACTCCTCCATGGTTGCTCGATTTTAAACCCTCCTAAACCCTATTTCCTTCACAAAATACCCTCCCAAGCTCTCCTTTTCTTCAAGTCTCTCTCAAAACTCCACCAAAATCCCTCCCAAATCTCCTTCTTCTTCCATTTTCGTGCACACCCATCCAACCCATCTCAAAAATCCATCCCTATTGCTGTCTTCACTCCTTTTACCTCTCATTTGAGCTCTCAAATCCTTCTTTGGGATCTCAAGTGTGTGGAAGCCTCACCATTCTTCCCATTTCTCCCTTTTCTCTCATTTTTCATGGCCCTATTTGAGTTTGTCATGGCCATATTTTTCATCTCCACCTTTCTCTCTTTGATGGGGAAGAAGAGAGTGCCCATGGATGAAGGTGGGCCTAGCCGCCCAACTCGTGCAAGGAGGCCGAGAGGTGCCGCCGCGAGCACGACTGCCACCCGTGAATTTCAGACCAAGTGGGACATTGATCCTCAAGCTCCCATTGGAAGAACCTTATTGGTGGAGCTATCTCATGGAGTCTATGAAGGTCGTAGGGTCCTTTTTGAGGCTCATGTAGATCCGCGACTATTTGGCGAGTTTCTGTTGTTGGAGCACCTAGAAGGGGCCGGTTGGTGTCTCTTGTTTGAGGACGAATATCGCGCCAATGCGAGCACTGTTCGAGCTTTTTATGCCATCATTCGTGATCCTTCGTTGTAGCTTCTTCAGTTCAAGATCCCTTGTGGTAGCGGTCGGGAGGCCACGGTCAATGTTGCTTTGATATCTCGACTCCTGAATGTGCCGCTTGGTGAGGTGCATGCCAGTGAGAAGAATTTGAGTAGTGCGGGCGAGAGGGATCGCCACACGTGGCTCCTGTGTGGTCGTCTGGTCGAATGGCAGCCAAATAGAAGCCTTCTAGCTACCAACATGACGGATGACTTCTGCTTGCTTCACCACATGTGCACATTCAATGTATATCCAAGGTGGAGCAACCGCAGCAGTGTATGCGCCTGATGGTAGATTTTCTGTATCAAGTGGGGCAAGGAGAGAAGCTATTTGTGCCAACGTACATCTTACGCCAGATTATCCTTATCGCTCGTTCGAATAGGAGGACCGAATCACTCCCATTTGTCCGACTCATTTGTAAGCTTGCACATGAGTTTGGCTATAGGCTTGGGGCAGAAAAGCTGGTACCTTTTCGCTACATTAATGAGACGACCCTAAATCAGATGGACATTAGGCCTCGTCGACAAGCCTCAGAAAGTGAGGATGAGACAGAGAGTGATGAGGAAGAGAGTTACGATGAGGGAATTATATAAGGGAATTAGTAGAAGAAAAAGTTATATCTCTAGAATATATTCCTACTGAAGATCAACGTGCTGATATTTTCACAAAACCTCTTGATAAAAGCAGGTTCAAAAAGATGAAATTTGATCTTGGCATGTGCATTTTAAATTGATAATTTATGCCTTCTTGTATATTATTGTATATATTTGCTAGATTAAATTTCAATTTTTGTATAATTTGCAAGAAATATGAAATTACATGAATCTTTGTGTCTAATTTGTATCCTCGTTCGGGTAATAAATCTGATTTAACTTCATTTATGGTTCGTGTTATTCATGCTATCTCAAATGGTACTCAGATTTGTTTACCTTCCTTAATCTGTCATTTCATTATTCAGTTTCGACTCCATCCTGGTCATAGTGACATTCCATTTGCATACTTTATGACTGTATTGGCTACTCATATGTTAGTCGATATGCCTGTTGATGAAGCACCTATCCATCATCTGATCTTCAACAATACAAATATTAATAAGATGAAGTTGGATCTGCTTCCTGAACAAGGTGGTGGTGGTGGTGGTCCTGAAGAAGCTGGTGTTGATATTAATATGGATGATATTTTTGAGGAACTGGATTCTGACTCAGCTAATGATCCAGATTTTGTACCATCTGATGTTGATGCACGTTTGAGTGCATTAGAAGGTAGAGTTGAGAATATTAATGTTAAGTTGGAGAACATGTCTGTTGCTCATGATTTGCAATTCAAGTATATGCGCAAATATCTTAGGGGCTTGAACAAAGGCATGCACCAACTTGATCCTTCTATTCCTGCTCCATCTTCAAGTTCTAATTCTGACTAGTTTCTATGAGACTTTTGGTATGTAATAACTTTATTACTTTGCTCTTGTTTGATTGAGTTTGAGTTGGATTTTATGCTGGATATTTGTTCTTAATGTAATATTTATGCTGGATATTTGTTCTTAATGTACTATTTATGCTGGATATCTGTGATGCTATCTTGAGTATCTCTATGTCTCTTTTGCTATACTCTATTTCCTCCTCATGTTTACTCTCATTCCTTTATTTAGTTCTCCTTTGTCATATTGTGACAAAAAGGGGGAGAATGGTTTGTTGTTAATGTGATTGTGAGAGGAGTAGCATTGGTTATGTTACTCAGGGGGAGTGGGGTGTCAAGAAGAATATATGTTTGATCTTGTTTCTTGTTGAATGTTGAAACTGGTTGAATGTTAAATGTTGATTATTGATTTGCATGTATTAACCAGTTGTTTTACTTTTGTTATGTGTTTTGTCACTAATTTGACAAAGGGGGAGATTGTAAGTGCTATAGTTTTTATATCCCTGTTTGTTGTCAAATTTGTGGTGCCAAAATCACTGTTATGTTATATATAACCTGCTTAAGTGAAGCTCTCTCAAGGATCAACATACATGAACAAGCTAAGCTCACATCAAGCAAAGCTCTCAAGTACAAGACTCAAGATCTTGAATGCAAGAGCTGCTCACAAAACAAGACTCAAGCCGAAAAGAAAGTACAAGGCAAGACTCAAGTTGAGACTCAAGCTGAACTCAAGACTCAAGTTGAAAGTCAAGCTGAAATCAAGACTCAAGCTGAAACTCAAGCCACTTTCAAGATTGAGCTACTTCAAGGTTTAATCTTCATCAAGACTTCAAGGCTCATTCTTCATGGTCTCTTGTTTCAATGTCCATACTTCATGATTGAGGTTTGTTTGACCATAGGATGACCTTAGAAGTAGGTCATTTCGGATACATAAACCGAATGTTATTTTACATGTGATTGGTCTATTCTTTGACTAGTCCTAGGGCTTCTTCGACTAGTCCTAGACTTGCTTCGACCGATCTAAGAAATTCCTCGATCAATCGTAAGTTTGTTACATATTACGGATAAACTGTTAGCCTTCGACTAGTCCAGAAATCTGACCGGTCGTAGGAACAGTGTCGACCGATCTTCGACCAATCGTAGAATCTACGACTCGAAGTCCGGTGAACTTTGCAGACCTACGACTCCGAAGGAAACCTACGACCGATCGTAGGTGACCTACGACCGATCGTAGGAGAGCTACGACTTGTAGAACGGCGAGCTTATCCCGCCTAATCTTTCAAATATCTTATGGCTTCGACTAGTCGAAGAGCACTCTAGACAGTCGAAGACCTGATCTTCTCACCTATAAATAGAGCACGAATCTCAAGAAATCATCGATTTAATTATAGTATTCAAGCCAATCTTCGTCGAACTTCCGAGATAATTTTGTGCTCCATTTAAGCTAAGTGTGCTTATTTAATATCTTCTTTCCTGAGCTTTATTTTAATTGATTTTATTTCTGCTAGTCCAATCTGATTTGAAAAGAGGAATTGTTATTCCCTTTCTTTGGAATCAAAATCAATTAAGGCAAGCCCTATTTGGTTTAATTTAAAATCTATTAGAACTAGAACCATTGTAATCAAGTCTTGGACATTGAACTTGGACATTCAATCATCTACTTTGATTTGGTTCTACCGGGCTGCTACAACGAAGAAGATATTCGGGTATTTTACATATTGTAAATTCCTTTCTATTATTTTGGTTTCTTTCAAGATTTGCCGGAAAAATCTTGTTATTTTGGTTATCTGAGGAGAGCCAGAAAACTCAGAAGTGGGGGTTTTTAATTGTGTAAGCCCACATACAAAGACACAATTGTAAGGGTTTTGGGTGAACCTGGGAAAACCTATCTTTAGTGAACGCTAATATCCCTGTGTGAGGATATTAGGAGTGGAGTAGCTTTTTGTGTGGCTGTTGTATAACAGTTGGTGAACACACAAGCGAACCACTATAAATCCTTTGTGTTGTGGTTGTTTATTTTATTCTTTTAATTTTTCTCTTTTTGTGGGATGTATGTATGGTGGTGAATGTTGTAATTATTTCAAGCTTTGTGAGAATGTTGTAATAGCTTAGAATTTACTTTCTGCTATTCCTTTATAAGCTTGTTTTTCAATTTCATTTGAAAGTTGTTCCAGCAAGGTTGCCCTGCCATTTTTATGGTGTATGGCTGTCCCTAGAACAATACATCTTTAATTACAAGTTATTTCAATTCAGTTCATATTTGTTTTTGTATTCCTCTTCGATTTGAGACTTGATACAAAGACCTTTCTAGAAATAAGATTGTCCTACCATAAACTCTGTTTTTGGTGTAAGGTTGTCCTTAGAATAACGTTTGTATCAACCTCTCAAGATCTGAATTTTGAGGTTGTTTTTCTTTCCTGCATTATTATTTAATTTGGCTATCATTTTCTTTATTATTTCGCTGTTATAAGTTTTTATTTGGCATTGTCCTATTCACCCCCCCTCTAGGACATATAGCTTGGCCTTTTCAGTATGCATCTTCGTCTGCTCCGCCTCCTGATAGGTTTGAGCAGATGATGCTGTTGATGCAGCAGTAGCAGATTCAGCAGCAGCAGAAGCAGCAGCAGTTTCTGTCTTTCATGGCTGACATCTTTACTCAGTCAGTGGGGGCAACTCCACCTGCTTCACCTATGCACCCATCTGGGAGCGCTAGTGCGAGTGGCACATTTGAGCAATTCCAGCGCTTATGACCTCCCACATTCACGGGTTCTCGTAGACCCGAGGAGGCCGAGTATTGGATTGATCGCATCTCTAAGATGCTGAGGCCGCTGCACTGTTCTGAGGTTGAGCAGGTCGAGCTTGCCTCCTTCATGTCTGAGAAGGAGGCCAGTTTATGGTGGGATAGTGTTCTTCGCACTGTTGAGGAAGGGTATGAGTGGTCGTGGCAGGCGTTTGAGGCATGCTTCCACGAGAAGTATTTTCCGGTTACGTACCGACACGAGAAGGAGAGTGAGTTCCTTCGCCTCTGTCAGGGAGGGATGTCGGTGACGGAGTATGAGAACCGGTTTACTGAGCTAGGTCGCTATGCTTCTTTGATTCTGAGTGATCAGCCGATGCGGATGCAGTATATTTCTAAGGGATTGAGGCCTAAGATCCGATCAAAGATGTGTTGTGCTAGCATATCTTCCTATGCGGAGTTGGTGAGCATGTCTCTGTGAGCTGAGCAGGACGGGGACAGGTCATCCTGTATGTAAGCACCTATGGTTCCCAAACCACGACCTGACTTTCAGAGTGCACCATTTCTCGGCAAGAGGCCGCGGGCGGATTCTCCTCCGAGGCGTTCAGCGCCGCCCGCTCAGCAGGTGCGAGCGGATTTTCGCTGTTCGTACTGTGGGAAGATGGGGCATTTGGATCGTACTTACTTTTCGCGTATGCGAGATAGTGGATTTACTCCACCATAGAGGATCAGTCGTCCGATGCCTCAGGTTATATCACCTCCACCTCTTCGTTCAGCGCCACCTCATCCATCCTTCAGACCTTCTGTACCTAGCTTCAGGCCACCTCAGCGGCCCATGGTTCCTCCACCGAATCGCCAACAGCAAGCTCGAGTTCACGCACTCTCAGTTGAAGCGCCTGTGGCTGACCTGGTGCCGAGATCCTTCGAGATTACAACTCACATTGAAGGTATTCCCGTTTCTATGTTGGTGGATACAGGGTCCACTACCTCTCTTATATCGTATGCGGCAGTTAGGCGTCTGAGTTTGGGCACTGTTACTATGAAGGGAGTGACACTCACTACCGCTACAGGGATCTCCTCTGCTATGTACAAGCATTGTATGGATTGTTTGATTGATCTAGGGAGTGGATCGATTCTTGTTGACCTTTTTATCGCACCTCTTTACCATTATGATGTCATTATGGGTATGGATTGGCTCATGAAGATGCGTGCAGAGATTGATTGTGAAACTAGATCGGTGACAATCCATGGACCTGAGGGCGAGACAGTTACTTTTCCAGTTCAGGTTAGTTACCCTTTTCGTCTTGGTTATTATACTTCTCTGTTGGAGAGTATCGTTGGATCGGTGTTTGAAAGCACGCCTGTAGTTCGGGAGTTTGAAGATGTGTTCGAGTCGATTCCTAGATTACCCCTTCAGCGCGAGATTGATTTTACTATCGATCTCATGCCTAGTGTGGCACCCATTTCTTTGCCCACCTATGATATGCCTCCGAGTGAAATGGAGGAATTGAGGAAGCAGATAGATGGCTTGTTGAATTTGGGTTTTATTCGGCCTAGTGGGTCTCCTTGGGGAGCACCTGTCCTGTTTGTTAAGAAGAAAGATGGTTCCTTGTGATTATGTATTGATTATTGCAGGTTGAATCAGGTGACTGTGAAGAACAAGTATCCTTTGCCCAGGATTGATGATCTGTTTGATCAGTTAAAGGGGGCACGGTACTTTTCGAAGGTTGATCTGCAGTCAGGGTATCACCAGTTGCGCGTCAAGAATGAGGACGTGCAGAAGACATCTTTCAGGACTAGTTTTGGCCACTATGAGTTCCTTGTGATGTCGTTCGGTCTTACGAACGCACCGGCCGTGTTCATGGATCTGATGAACAGGGTATTTCGGCCATTCTTGTTCTGATTCATCATTGTCTTTATCGATGACATTTTGATATATTCTACGAGTCGGGAAGAACACGAGGAGCACTTAAGAACGGTCTTGAATACTCTCAGGAAGAATCGACTTTTTGCACAGTTCAAGAAATGTGATTTTTGGAAAGACGAAGTCAAGTTCCTGGGACATGTGGTGTCCAAGGAAGGGATAACTGTCGATCTTGCTAAGGTAGCTGCAGTTCAGGACTAGAAGCAGCCTGGTTTAGCTACTGAGGTGAGAAGCTTTCTGGGTCTAGCAGGCTATTATCGACGCTTCATACGAGACTTCTCGAAGATAGCCAGACCGTTGTCTCAGTTGACGCGGAAAGATTTGAAGTTTGCTTGGAATGAGAGGGCAGAGATAGCTTTTCAAGTGCTGAAGGACAAGTTGACGTCTGCCCCTGTGCTAGTATTGCCAGAGCAACGGGTTAAGTATACGATATATACTGATGCCTCTCGCATTGGTCTGGGTTATGTCCTTATGTAGAAGGACAGGGTGATTGCATATGCTTCGAGATAGTTGAGGAAACACGAAAAAAATTATCCTACGCATGACCTGGAGTTGGCAGCTGTCATTTTTGCATTAAAGCTCTGGAGACATTACCTCTACGGAGAGGAGTTCGAGCTCTTTTGCGACCACAAGAGCCTTAAGTATATTTTCATGCAACGTGACTTGAATATGAGGCAACACCGATGAATGGAAACATTGAAAGACTTTAAGTTTGATGTTTCTTACCACCCGGGTAAGGCAAACCTTGTGGCAGACGCGTTGAGTCGCAAGAAGACTATAGAGTTTGTGGCTCCGCTAATGATAGCAGAATGAGACATGTTGGAGTTTGTGCGAGACTTTGAGCAGAAACATTTGGTGGAAGAGCCGTATGAGGTTATCGCAACATTCGTGTACAGCCCCTCATTGACTAGAGGATCGTTGTAGCTCAGGTAGATGATGAGCTTTTGGCGAAGATGAGAAAGTGGGTTGGTACAGATGAGAACTCTAAGTGGAGTGTTAGTTCAGATGAGGGCCTACGATTTCGTGGCCGGTTATGTGTCCCAGACATTCCTGACTTGAGACGGGAGGTTCTCGAGTCAGCCTATAATTCTAAGCTTGCGATGCATCCAGGTAGCACGAAGATGTATCAAGATATGAGAAGATCTTATTGGTGGGACAACATGAAGGTTCACATTGCTGAGTTTGTATCTCATTGTCTCACGTGCCAGCAGGTTAAGGCAGAGCTTTGCCGACCTCCTGGGCTACTTCAGCCCATGCCCATAGCAGAATGGAAGTAAGACTTCATCTCTATGGATTTTATTTCAGGGCTACCGAGAACGAGGAAGGGACATGACTCTATTTGAGTGATCATCGACCGATTGACGAAGTCGGCTCATTTCTTACCGATCAAAGTCACAAACTCTGTAGACGAGTTGGCTAGATTGTACATCATGGAGATTGTATGTCTGCATGGAGTTCCCTTGGAGATTGTGTCTGACAGAGACACGTATTTCACATCTATCTTCTGGACTAGTATCCAGGAAGCGATGGGTGTGAAATTGAAGTTTAGCACCGTGTTTCATCCGCAGACAGATGGGCAGACGGAATGTGTGAATCAGATTCTGGAAGACATGTTACGAGCTTGTGTTTTGGATTTCAAGGACGGTTGGGATGATTGTCTCCCTTATGCAGAGTTTGCGTATAATAATAGTTTCCAGGCGAGTATCGGCATGGCTCCCTACGAGGCATTGTATGGTCGCCCGTGCAGAGCACCACATTGCTGGGTAGAAGTTGGCGAGCGTAGTTTGATTGGCCCAGAGTTGGTGCAGGCAACTTCATAGAAAGTTGACATTATTCGACGTCGACTTCTGACAGCCCAGAGCAGGCAGAAGAGTTACGCTGATACGAGGCAGTGACCACTTGAGTTTGAGGTTGGAGACCATGTATTTCTTAGGGTTTTCCCTATGAAGGGAGTTCTGCGGTTCAGTAAGAAGGGAAAGCTCACGCTGAGATTTATTGGTCCATTTCAAATTCTGGATCGAGTGGGAGCGGTAGCATACCGCCTTGCTTTGCCCACACCACTTGCGGGCGTGCATAACGTATTTCATGTTTCTATGCTGAAGAAGTACGTTCCTGATCCTTCACATATTATCAGTTGGGAGCAGGTGCAGTTGAGCGAGGATGCCACATATGTACTGCGACCGACGCGTATTCTAGACAGGAAGGAGCAGGTATTGCGTAGCAAGGTCATCCCTCTTGTGAAAGTACTATGGACACATCATAGTGAAGAAGAGACTACTTGGGAGACTGAAGCTGAGGTCAGAAAGAGCTACCCTCAGATCCTTGAGGAATATGAGAAGGTACGAATTTCAAGGACGAAATTTTTCTTTAAGGGGGGTAGATTGTAATGACCCGAAACATTTCGTGCTAAGACCCGAGTACTACCTCTATTTTCCTTGGAAGTTATTTGGGGGTTAATTAGTGCTAAACTCGATTGCTTATGAAATTAGCATCAATCACTTTAAATTTGATCTGCAGGACTCAAATCCTGTAGAATCGTTAGCGTTATGTTACTCTGAAATCTGGGATTCAACGTTAAATCCAGTTGCTCTCGGGAATTTTTAGAAGCTTTGGATCGGACCTTGACCGCGCGTCGAAAGTCCGATAGCGATGATCTTAGACAGTTATGGTCACCATGTTGGACTTGACCATCACCTCAAAAGTCAAGTCCAGATGATTTCCTAGGTCGATTTGATTGAGTCTGGAGTGAAGAGTGTGAGAACAGTGAGAAATTAAATATGATTTTATGAAATCTAACTCGTGTCGCTTGCGCGACGATTTTAAGCAATTTGACCGTTGGATTCTGACACAATTTCACCATGTCGTAGTGCTTGTGGACCT
Source organism: Magnolia sinica (assembly GCF_029962835.1). Classification (NCBI taxonomy): domain Eukaryota; kingdom Viridiplantae; phylum Streptophyta; class Magnoliopsida; order Magnoliales; family Magnoliaceae; genus Magnolia; species Magnolia sinica. Next base: position 55,486,553 of record NC_080579.1, read on the forward strand.
GATCGAGTTTCGGTGACCATTGAATTGAGTGTGGTTCACCACGGCTGATCTGTGAATCCGATCGGTACGAAAACTCAGCCTGACCTAGATCCATGGTCAGTGAGCTTAAGTCCGACCGCACATGGAAAAAGGACCATCGGAAGTGCTCCGTTGGATCGAGAGAGGCCTGATTTGGTTATAACCTAAGTATACCTTGGCCCTGGGGTTATTTTCATCAATGTTAGGCCTATATAAAGACCTTAAAACCCTCACTCTCTTTTCCATAGGAATTTCCTAACCCTAGTTAAGAAATAGAGGGGAAAAGAGAGACAAAGTAAGAGAGAAGTTGGTGAACCATCTTAAGATTCTTCTCTATTACTCTACATCCTTAAACCATCACTTTTGAATCGTTATTCTGACGATTCTAAGTTCCTTCTTGGGTAAGTTAATCAAACCCTAACCTGTGTTAGAGCTTAGAATAGTCTATGTGTTGATGTATCTCATTTCTATTTTTGTCTTAGGTTATCTAGTCGCCGTTGACAAAGACATATCGTCTGAATCAGTTCGGTGCGCTTTTTTTTTGGTTTAAGGTGCGGACTATATTCGTATAGGTTATGGTTTTCAAGGCTTTCAATGTCAGATAATGGTTTATTCTTGTTATGGATGCAATTTCACATGCCAAATGCTATGTTTATTTTGCGTTCCTGATATGTATGTGTTATATTGAGATTTGTGTATTCTATGTATATGTAGGAAGTATCGTATACGTATAAAATATGAACATGTGCTTGCCATGATTATTTGTTATGTACTTGTGCTAGATGTATGTGTGTCAACTCCTTGGCAAAAGGAATTTTCCAAATGCGTGTATTCCAACATACGTCATGTATGTTGAATTATGTAGTCTAAGTGTTTGTAGAAATGTCTGAATGGTCTAAAGTGTAATATATTATCCTATTTGCGAGCGTTGAGAAGTGATTCTCAACTCTCCTATTGGTGTGTATGATTTCTACATGTAAGTCACATTCTTTGTTGTTTAACTTCTAGTATTACTAATGTGTAAATCCATGTTAAGTTGATATTCTTCAAATGCTCACATACTACATGATTTGAATTGTTGTTCCATTACTGTTCTAAATTGTATATGCATATTTGTTATAATGGAATGTGTTTGGGACTATGAAATAGTCCAGGAAATCGGTAATCGGCCTTGAGTTTGTGGCTGAGGTTGCTTTCGCCACGGAGGACGTGATTTGATGAACCCGAGTCGTATTAGAGTTGTCAGCAGTGGTTTGGCCACACGGAGTGTTTGCGCATTCTATGTCGTTCAACCCAACATGCGCTCGTGCTAGTTGAGTTCATCAAGTAACCCGATTGTCCGATGTATGTTACCATGTATGGACGCTATTGTTTGAATCTAGGGTACCAAACTTACCGATGAAATTCCCGTTAACTGTTGTACCTTAATCCGCTAAGACTCATGAGCCGGACATGGTGGTATGGGACACCGTAGTCGAGCTGTCGGCCTACGCTGGGGTAACGAGCCTCCCCGTAGTGACCAGTGAGCAACCAAACTCGTGAGCCGATTATGGTGGTATGGGACACTATATTCGTGCTATTGGTCTACAATGATTGGTGACGAGCCCTTTGTAGTGACCTCGAGCATACTTTGATACTGCATTAAGGCGACGAGCCTTAGAGTAGTAACGGAGGTATGATAGGCGTGTATTGATTGGTGACGAGCCCTTTGTAGCGACCTGAAACCATATGATCATATGAGATTGCCTAGGACTGACGACCCTAAAATGGATCATTGTGTGGAAATTGATATGAGGAAGGTACCTTAGCTTCCCAATCCTACTGTATGAAAAGGACTAATAACAACCTGGTAATCATGTTCATGCACCGCATCTGCATGTGCGTGGAAGTCGTTGGCACTACAGGAAGATGTCATGCGTAACGTAAGATGAAGACGCTGAGGGAGTAAGGCGAGGGCATGCATCATTCTATATACATCCTTACATTAACAAGAGTAATTAGGACATGTTTGATTGTACTGCCTTATCATTACTGCTTGATTGATTTGATAATATGTTAACTTTTACGGTATTGTTCCACTAGTTGATCACTCACTCCCACGTTCTGGGGCAGTGTTTAAACACCAACCAGACTCTATCTTAGATGTAGATGTTGATGCGACCCCTGAGGCAGAGCAGGAGTTCGAGGATGATGAGGCCGCATTTTCTTTTATACAGTTTTCAGGCGGGTTCTTGTGAGCCATATCCTGATATGCGGGGATTCTGAATTTTCTTTTGAAATAGATAATGTCATTTGATGCTTGTATTTTTGATAGCAACACTTGTAAGTATGACCTGGCATGTATACGTATTTCAGAGACTTGCACATGTACACATATATTTCTTTAAGTCTTCCGCTTGCATCCTTTACTTATCCCTGAATTATGTTTGCAGTTTGGCTTAATCTATTCCATGTTTTATGTACTCTTACAGCCAACATACATCCATCATTAAATATGTTGCGTAAGTGATGTTTTGAAACTCGGGAGCTGAGTTATGATCGACCCCTGAATTTCAGGGTGTTGCAGACCCAAAGCAAGAAGGTCATAGTGGAGTAATGAGATAACTGGGACCTTGGGAATGTGGATTATATAAACAACAATGACCATCAAATGTTGGGACATTTAGAGTTTTGGAACCTAAAGTGGGAACTCCTAGATTTTGAAAAATCTGACAAGTTAAGAAATCTAATAAATTAGTAGCATGAACCAAAGGACCTCCTTAGCTGATATGGTCATGTGTGAAGTGCTCGAGCGCAGTTAAATTCAAGTTCAGGCAACTCAATTCCAATCAAACAACTTTTGACCCTAAACGATAAAAGAAATTCTTGTATTAATAATGGTATGAAATCATCTAGCATATAAGCATAGACTTTGGATTACAACTAGTGGAGTACCGCTACTCATAAGTTAAGACTAGGCTACTGGTTATACAAAGGAATGTAAAAGACTGATTATGCTAAGATAATTGAAAGATAGACTTAGTTAGTTGGCTTGATTAGGTTGGAGTGAGACCTCATTCATTCGTTGAATCCCCCTAATACTTATATGCTTCTTTAATAACTCTTAGGAAAGTTGTTTTGACTTAGAAACTATTCACGCTTAGAGAAAACTTATATATCCCTTAGATTTAACGTTAAGTCAAATCAATACACCCTCTTAGAATTTTCTTCCCAAGGACTTATTACAATCGGGAACACGAAGTATAGAAACTATATATAAGCGAAGCATTCGCAGTTTGAATTGAATTCTCAATCCTCGTAGTTACCAATGAACTCAATGCTCTGATCAAGCAGAAGATTGGAATCAACTAGGATCAAGAATTGATACGATAAATTTTCTGGCATAGCTAGGCAGAAGGTCTATGTATCCGGCTCAGACCCACAATGCAACTTTCCTTCCACGTTAGCCCGACCACTTACAACTAAAAGTTTATTACTTCAACTTTGAGAAGTGTTAAGAACATGTAGTTAATAGGGATATTTTTTCTATAGGCCCAAGAAATTTCTCAAATGGGCAACAGACAGTTAGGAATTAGGTCCCGAATCATAGACTATTCTGGCATACATATTGTGCATATGAACTTAGAAAGATAGTCTGCCCATTAACCTATTTTGTCCAAATTCCTTAGGTACTAATAATGTATAGATTATCTTACAGTATTAAACTGGACATGATTAAAGAAGGTAAGTTGGGACCGTGGCAAAAGTTCTTCTTTAGTAGAATTAGGCATCTTGCCACAAACCCACACCCGTCCTTGGAATCAACCACAACACCCATCATTTTTATCTCCTTTCCATAACCATAGGTACCAATTCTATAATACACATCATCGATGAAATGAAGACTAATGTATTGAGAGATCGTTTCTCATTTCATGTCGAGGATAGGTCCTAAATTACACCTTGTTCCGACATACGGATCAGGACATGGATTCTTGAGCCTTGAGAGTAGAAATAATTTTTAAGGGGGATAGAACATTATGAGCCCAATCTAGTTAGGTCGGTTAATACATCCATTTGATCAAAGTGGCGCAGCGGAAGAGTGGTGGGCCCCTGCCCCACTGGCCCAGGATCGAAGGAAATTGATCTAGGATACACGTAAGGGTAGGTCATTAAATAGGATCTGAATCTGCATTAGAATGTCAATAATGAAGTCATTGAAAGAAAGCAATTAGGGTTCAAGTGTTAAACCAATTCATATTAAAGAATAGGCCTAACAATGGGTACGAGCCAAATTACAATAGCCGAGGTCGGTTAATACAAGTGTTAAACCAATTCATATTGAATATGAACCCAATAGAAGCCTTAGCCAATTTCAGGGCGAAAAAGTTTTAAGGGAGGTAGACTAAAATGAGCCGGAATAACATAGATAGTATACACTCTACCACACATATAAATTTGAAATCAATAAAACTTAGGCAAATGAAATAATAAAATCTTTACTTATTACCCTTAGGCAATTTCGGGGACAAAATTGTTTTTAAGGGGAGTAGATTGTAACGTCTCAAATTTTTTCCAACTTGACGATGGACATCCTAGGCAATGGGTCGATCATAACACCTTATTGACTTCTCAGAACTCAATCACAAAGTCTCAACTCCCATTTCAACCCATTTCCTTCAAAAATCTCACCTTTCATCACCTTATTCTTCGAATTTTTCTAAGTACTTGCATAATAGACACTAATCCTAATGTTTAAATGATGAAGGACAATAATTAAACTAAAATTTATTATAAGTAGTAAATATATAAATAAAATGATTTTTTAAACATTAAACTTAAGGAATCGTATGAAATAAATAGGTTATTTGGATAGATCAGCTTCTCCTACCCCAAAATCATATATTGCACGTTAAATAACTCATTAAGGGTTGTAAAATACACCCTTTTCAAAAACATCGGGTAGCAGGCACCATAGAGGGGTGCGTGCCACCGTCCGAGAGGTGGCACACCACCCTCCTTTACAGGGGACAGCGGCGCACCGCTGGTGCACCGAATTTCAGTGGACCCTCACTGCAATTTCTTACACTTTTCGATCAAATTCAAAAAGTCATATCTCCCTCAATATAACTTTGATTTAGGTGATTCAAAATTCAAATTGAAGCTTGATAAGTCTAGTTTTCATATAAAAATAAGTAAAAAATATAATAAAAATTTTAATATAGTTAAATCTAGGTTGATGTGACAACTATCTAAAAATTATTACTTCGGACAACTGGTACTTCTAGAATTTTTATAATTTTTTTAGAACACAAAATCTACTAAAATTTGGTGGAGATAAAATAGACTTGATGATAAACTACTAAAAAAATAATTAAAATAATATACTAATTAAAGGTACCAAAAAGGGACATAGAACTACCCTAGGACCTTATTCTATCGTAATTAAGGCAGATTTAGTTAAGTACTAAACTAAATAATCGTTGGATTTGGATTGAACTGCTTTCTATACAAACTACAAGACCCAAAACCATTAAAATCACTAACTCAACATTACTTAAAAACCTAAGAGCAATCTCAAAACCCAGTTGCTCTCGAGAGCACATTGAAACTCTGTATCAGGCTTAGAACGCGCGTCGAAAGTCCGATTACCGCGAAACTATAGGCTTTTGACCGTCTTATTGAGCTTGACAACCATCTTGGGAATCGAGCCTAGATAATGTCTAGAAATGCACAACTTGAGCCCTGAGCAAAGTGTGTGAGAAACATGAATATCTTAAACCAGAACTTAAGTGAATTGGGCCGTTCTCTTGTAGGTGAAATTGAAGACTTAAAACCATCAGATTCTGACCAAACTTCACCAATGGATCAGGGAAATTTTTGTGCTCTTGTCTGTATACTTGTGGCCCTGATCGAGTGACAATGACCGTTAATTTGATACGGGTCCTCCACGGTCGATCCACTAATTCGATCATATCGAAATCATATCCTGGCCTAGATCCATTGTCAGGGAACTTACTCCATGACATAGACAGGTAATGGACCTCCAGATGAGCCCCATTCACCAGAAACAGGCGCCATTTAGATATAAACTAGGTATACCATGGCCCTGATGCCATTTGCATCAGTTCTGGGCCTATATAAAGCCCTTATCTCACTCCACATCTCTCATTTATGAATTTTCTCAAAACCCTAAGGGAAAGAGAGAGAGAATAAGAGAAAAGAGGAAGCAGAGAATAGTGGTTCTGGGAGATCATTACAGGAATCCTCCCACACGACTCTACGTGCTAGATCGCCGTTTTCTTTCACTATCTAACCCTCTTCTGGCTATAATTTTGGTAAGAAGCCGTAACCCTAATCTTATCTTAGGAATCTAAATAGAGGAATCAACGAAATAGCTAACCTATTTCCTGATTTAGGTAACCATTATTCTGTGGACAGGAGTGTAGGTTTCGAACCAAGTTCGAAACGAGAAATCTGGTGAAAGGTGCGGACTATAAACATTTAGGTTATGGTTTTCAATGCTTTTAATGTCAGCTAATGATTTATGTCTGACTTAATTGCTGTCATATGATCTTAGTTACGATGTATTCTATAAATTATACATGTGTGTGAACTATGTGAATATATAATGCATTCCATGTGTTTGTTTCAATATTCGAATGAATATGAAATCATGATTTGTGCTTGCCATAACTATTAACCTAGAATACATGATTGTTGTATATATGACAATTCCTTTGTGAAAGGATTTGCCATAATATATGTTATCCCTAATTTAGTTCATATATGTGGTAATGTGTAGTCTAAGTGTTTGATAAAATGTCTGAATGAGAAATTGTCTGATGAATTGTATTTATTAAGGGTGTTGAGATAGGATTCTCAACTACCTTATCTAGATGCATAATTTCCTTCATGTAGTCTTTATTTCAACAATGTGATTTATGTATAAAATGCATATGTATAATAACATGTTCTATGTATTTGATAAAATGTCTAAATGAGATATTGTTTAATGAATTGTATTTAATAAGGGTGTTGAGATAGAATTCTCAATTACTTTATCTATATGTATAATTTCCTTCATGTAATCTTAATTTCTACTATGCAATTTATGGATGAATAGAAATGTTCGGTAGCATGTTCAATATGCTGATAAAATGCTTAAATGAGTGTTGTACTTAGATTGTTTGTTAAATGCCTACACTAGCGCAACCTAGCTGCAATCCCAGCATGGGTTGGGGTGAACCGTCTGATCCAGACCCCCTTTGAAAATAGCGCTCCAGTTGGTAGGGCGTTGGTAGAGTGACCTCCAGTATAAACTTTTGAACTTGCCTATCCACTGCTTTTCATTAGGGGTGATGTTGCCCTATAACTTGCCTATCGTATGTAATTGAATAGGATTGACGACCCTAGATGGATCCTTCGCTTGGGTTAATGATATAAAGGGAGGTACCTTAGCTTCCCGAATCTGCTGTATGAGTAAGCCTAATCAATTACTTGGCTAACATGACCATGCACCGCATTGTATGTGCTTTGGCGATGAAGCACACGTTTAGGGAGTTTTCCATGCACGATCGTGAGATAAAGTCATTGAGGGAGTGCAAGTGAGGGCATGCATCATTACCGCATATCATCCCGGCATTAACAAGAATAGTTAGCAATGTTTGTTGTATTGCTTTATCATTACTGCTTGATAGAATTGATAACATGTTAACCTTTGCCTTATAGTACCACTAAGTTGGCCACTCATTCCCACCCTGGGACGGTGTTTTAAAACACCACTCAGACTCTGGTTTAGATGCAGGTGATGGTGAAGTCTATACAGCAGAGTTGGACTTTGTAGGCAAGGAGGAAGGATTCTCATACGTTTAACTCTCAGACGGGTCTATGTAGACCCCGTGCTGATTCGACGGGATTACAGGGACTTATGGATTAGTTGGACATTTACACTTTGATATTTTGTAAATTTTGGAACCACACATGTATATATTCAGCCTAGTAACATACTCATACTCTGGAGGTTATGAAACACTTATATACTTTATATATATATCTCAGTCTTCCGCTTGCCTAATTACATTAACTTTGAAGTATGATATGCTGATTTAGTATAATCCCACTCATGTTTAAATGCACTAATATGGACAACATTTAATCATCATTATCTATGTTACATTAGTGATGCGTTGGATCTCAGGAGTTGAGCTTTGCTCGACTCCCGACTTTCGGGGCGTTACAAAAGGAGAGTCTTTAAACTCAAAAGGGAAAAATCTAAATCAAAATTATCTTAAAAACGCTAAAACTTTTCAATCCTTAAAACCTAAAAGCAACCATATTAACTATAAAAATCAGAATCGTAATCCTTTAACTGAGAAAATTGTTGATTTATATAAGGAGCTATTAAAATCTAACTCAGTGGGTCGGTCTTATAACAACTACAAACATAAGAAGACCAACTATACTCCTAAACTCGAGCCTGTAATGAAATGGGTTCTTAAGGTTACTTGCTTGATTGCCCACACCGCTTTCAACGCTTTAAGCCATTCAAAGTGGTACCTAGATAGTGGTTGCTCCAGACATATGACAGGTGACAAGGGTCTGTTCACCAATCGTAAAGACATGACTAATGATTTAGTCACATTCGGTGATGGTAGTAACTGCAGGATTGTTAGCCAAGGTACGGCTGAACTCTTTAACCACCCTTTATTTGAGAATGTTTTATATGTAGGAGGGTTAAAACACAACTTATTAAGCATCTCTCAAATATGCGATAATAATCATAGTGTAAGATTTACTAACCTAGGGTCTGAAATTCTAAATAAAAATGGTTCTGTAATATTAAATGGTCGCAAAACTTCTGAAAACTACTATATTGTAAGTGATTCTAGCTCATCTAATCTATCGTGCTACATGGTCCATACCGATGAGACCAAGTTATGGCATAAACGCCTTGAACATGTACACTACCGCAACTTATATAGATTGAGCAAAAGAGAGTTTGTAAGAGGCTTACCCAAAATATAGAAAATAGATAAGATATGTGGCGAATGTCAGATTGGCAAACAAACTAGAGTACTCATAAAAAGGTGAACTCCAATGCCACATCTAAACCGCTTGAACATCTCTATATGGATCTTATTGGACCAACCAGAATGGAGAGTCGAGGTGGCTAGAAGTATATACTGGCAAATGTTGATGACTTAACTAGATATACATGGGTAGTCTTCTTAAGAGACAAATCAGAAACTATTAATAAAGTAAAAAGGGTACTTAAATGTATCCAAACGGAAAAATGATCTCAAGTCTGTAAGATCCATAGTGATTATAGAACAGAATTTAAGAATAGCGGTTTTGAGAAATTTTGCAATGATCAGGGAATATCACATGAATTCTTTGCGCCCAAAATACCTTAACAAAATAGTATAGTTGAAAGAAAAATAGAGTGCTTCAAGAAATGGCAAATGTAATGTTAAATAGTATGAAGCTCCCTAAAAATCTTTGGGCCGAAGCCGTTAACACTGCTTGTTATATAATTAACCACGTTTATCCTAGAAAATCAAATGGGAAAACAGCTTATGAAATGTGGTTTGATAAGAAGCCTACTATTAAATACGTTAGGGCTTTTGGCAGCAAGTGCTACATTTTACGCAAACAAGAAAATCTAGGTAAGGTTGACACCAAAAGTGATGAAGAGATATTTTTAGGGTATGCTCTGAATAGTCGAGCGTATCCGGTCCTTAATAAGAGGACTGGTGTAATTCAAGAGTCCATTAATGTGGTTATTGACGATCAATTAAATACTCCTGTCTCAAGCTCAGAAAATGATGAAGTTCTTTTAATTGATAAATCAGACACTTCATCAAGTCAAAATAACTCTGAACTAAGGACTGTTTCTTGGAAACCCTCTCACTGGTGTGTGCACTCCTAAACAACTGGAAGATATGTGTAATTACGTGTGCTTACATCTCAGATAGAACTAACTAACGTAAAAGAAGCTCTTATTGACGAAAACTGGATAGTTGCGATGCAAAAAGAGCTCAATCAATTTGTTAGAAATGATGTTCGGTACTTAGTTCCTAGACCTATGAATAAACACATTATAGGAATAAAATGGATTCTCAAAAATAAGTCTGATGAACTTGGTAATATTATTAGAAACAAGACTAGGCTGGTTGTACAGGGGTACACTCAAAATGAAGGCATCAATTATGATGAAACCTTTGCCCCAGTAGCTCGTCTTGAATCAATCAGACTATTTATATCCATTGCATGCTTTAGAAAGTTCAAAATATACCAAATGGATGTAAAGAGTACTTTTTTAAATGGCGATTTGTATGAAGAAATGTATGTTGAACAACCAATGGGTTTTGAAGACCTGAATTCTGATCATGTATATCGCCTAAAAAAGACCCTTTATGATTTGAAACAAGCTCACAAGGCATGGTACGAAAAGTCGACTAAGTTTCTACTAAATCATAATTTTATAATGGGAAGTGTTGATAAGACTTTTTTTATTAAGAAACATAATGATCATATTTTAATAACACAAATTTATGTTAATGATATTATTTATGGATCTACCCATGTTAACATGACTGTTGAGTTTGCAGCTCTTATGAAATCTAAGTTTGAAATGAGCATGGTTGGGGAATTAAATTACTTCCTAGGGTTGCAAGTTAAACAACAACCTGATGGCTTCTTTATCTCTCAAACCAAATATGCTCTGAACTTAGTTAAAAAGTTCAGATTTGAGAGTGGGAAACATTTTGATACTCCAATGAGTACTACGTTAAAACTCTTGAAGGACTCTACAGGTAGGAGTGTAGATCCTAAACTATATCGCAGTATGATTGGAAGTTTACTTTATTTAACTGCAAGTAGACCTGATATTGCATTTAGCGTAGGAATTTGCTCTAGATATCAATCTGACCTTAAAGAGTCACATTTAATTGTTGTTAAGCAGATTATGCGATATGTCGCTAGTTCAGCTAATCTTAGTCTCTGGTATCCACATGATACTAGTGTGCAATTAGCTAGTTACACTGATGCTGATTGGGCTGCTAACATTGATGACCAAAAATCAACCAGTGGTGGTTGTTTCTATGTTAGGAACTGTTTAGTTTCATGGTACTATAAGAAACAAAGTTCCGTATCACTCTTAACTGCTGAGGCTGAATACATTGCAGCGGGTAATGCATGTACTCAACTTGTATGGATGAAAAGAATGCTAAGCGATTACCGAATTGCACAGGACTCTTTGGTTTTATGTTGTGATAATTTCAGTGCTATTAATATATCTAAAAATCTAATTTAGCATTCATGAACCAAACACATTGGCATTAGATATCACTACATTCATGAATTAGTGGAAGAAAAGACAATTACTTTGGAATATATTCTGATTGAGTCTCAACTTGTTGACATATTCACAAAACCACTCAATAAAAGCAGGTTTGCTAAATTGAAATTTGATCTTGGTATGTGCAATTTGAATTGATTATTCATGCATTTTTGTATCATAATGTATATATTTGTTATTTTAAATATTTAAAATTTTAAAATTTATGAAAATTGTATATTTTGGGCTGTGTACGACTAGTCGATTACAAACTCGACTGGTCAGGGAATGACCAGTCGAGCATGTACTCAACTAGCCGTGTAGCGTCGGTTGGTGCTTTATTTGGGGGAAAAAAATCTATTTTTCTTTATTTTGGGTTTCTTCTCCAACGGGTCCTAGGTCGACCGGTCGAACCCATCTCCTAGTTCTTCAAGGTTAGTACTTTATTTATGTTTTCCTAGTGGATTCAAGTTCTTAGAACTCCTTTTTCATCATTGGTGTAATTTATTTCTTGATTCATATTAGTTTTTGGGTTTTTCTACTCCAAAATCTGATCTATCGAAAACCTCTATACCTCCTTTATAAGCTCTTTGTTCTTTGTAATCTTTGGTGCAAATGGATGGTAGAAACAAGAAGAAAGGATCTCGTGGTCCTACTTCTCGATCAACTCCTATAACAGTGCGCCACCTTCAATCACCCAAAGATGATCCCTCTTATGTGGGGGATATTAGGTTGCGCAATGTTATAGTTGAATAACTTGTTTATGTTGATCATCTAGCTCTGTTTAATATCCATCATCTTCTTCAATCTGTAGGACGGGATAACATACTGCATTGGGGTGGGCCAGCATACCGCTCCATTCCGTAAGCTATGTATGCTTGCATGACTGATTTTTCCGCTGAAAATCTGACCTTCACAATCTCAACTAGAGAAGGTCTAGTCAATGTGAATCGCCACCTTATCTCCAGCTTAATGGATTTACCTATCAATGATGAAGGTATTCCCCTTAGCACTCTAGTAGCCAAACCATCTGAAACTAAGAAATGTATGCTTACTAGAGATTTATGAAATATAGATGTGGAATGGAATACTGCTAAAAATGCGCTTGCCTCAAAGTATTTGTTACTCAAATACAAAGTCCTTCATAGGATATTCATTTCGAATGTTTATCCTTGTTCTGGTAACAAAACTGAACTCACTATGTTCATGGTCCGTAATTTACATTCCATCATCTCTGGTTCATCTGTTTGTCTTCATTCCTTGATTTGTCATTACATCTTTCAGTTCCGTCTCCATCCAGGACATAGTGACATTCCCTTTACATATCTTGTGACTGTGTTGGCCACACATAGTTTAGTGGCTATGCCTATAGGAGAAGCTCTCATTCATCACCTACCATTCCACAACTCCAATGTTAATAAGATGAATTTGATGTTGGCCCTTGGTCAAGTCCATGTGGGTGCTAGTAGAGCTGATGCCAAAAATGATGAAGAATGCGATTTACCTCCAGATGACATCAATATGGATGATATTTTTGATGAGATCGAATCCAATTCAGCAGATGATCATGATTATCAGCGATTTGACTTTGATGCGCAGTTGCGCTCGCTTGAGGAGAAGGTAGAAAACATGAATGTGTCCCATGATTTGCAATTCAAATATATGCGCAAGTATCTTTGGCACCTTAACAAGGGACTTCATAAACTTCATCCTACCATACCTACTCCTTCATTAGGTTCTGATTAGTTTTTGCTTATCTGGTTTGTAATAACGTTTATGATACTTGGACTTCTTTTGTTTTATGTGGTTGAACATAGTAATCATACTTGAACAATGCTTATTTATGGTTTTCCTATCTTGAATATCTTGTTCATTTATTCCTCACTACTCTTCTTATTCTTCCTTATTTATCTACTTCCACTATCATTTATTAGTTCCTTCCTTTGTCATATTGTGACACAAATGGAGAAAATTTTATCATGCTTAATTACATTTATCATGCTTATGATATGTGGCATGTGATGGATTGTGGATATTATGGATAGGTAGCCATCCATTATTTTTGTAAGGGGGAGTAAGTAAGGGGGAGTATTGTTAGGGGAGTAGATGCAAATTGTTTTGACCTGTTTATATAACTGGTGCATGATTCTTTAACCGGGTTGTAACTGGTTCATATTGATAATTAATGCATGATTCTTTGTGCGTATAATGCTTATGTTATTATGAAGTGTGTTTTGTCACAAATTTGACAAAGGGGGAGATTGTAAGTGTTATGGTTTCTAGCTCCTATTATTGTTAAATTTTGTAGTGCCAAAATCTCTTGAAATCTGTGTCTTGTGTAGCGCTTCTACAAATTTAAGACAGGGCATCTCATCTATATGGACAAAGGTCTTTACTTCAAGAAGTACTTCATATGTAAGATTACATGTTCAAGTTCAAGTACAACACCAAGTGTAAATTCAATCGTTCAAGCTTCAATAGTTCAAGTTTTCAATGCTTCGTCCAAGTCATGACAAAGTTCCTATACTTTGAATCTCATGCTCAAGCTTTGATGTTGTCATATTCACGCTTCAGAAGTCTCAAGTTTAGGCTTCATCATATGACAAGATATCAAGCTTCATGAACTTCAACGATCAACTATCAGCTGAAGCATGCGAAGTTTCAATGTTCATACATCATACATAAGGTATGAATGACCCTAGATTGACCATAGGGTATGTTATTTTGAATACATAATTTAAATTGAGTCACTTTATAAGTGCATTGACTGTTTCTTGACTAGTCTTGGACTAAGTTCCTACCACTAGCTCGACCAATCCTAAGTTTGTTACTAATTTTCAGGAAAATTTGCTAAAGCCTAGACCAGTCCTGGAGATTGCTCGACCGGTTGTATGAATAGCGCTCGACCAGTCCTGCAGGCTCGACTCAAAGTCCAACAACTAAATTGGGTCCCACACGACTAGTCGTGGACAGGACTCGACTGGTCGAGGAGGCCACTCGACCGGTCGAGCAAACCCTACGATCAGTCATGGAACGACCTTATCTTATCGTGCCTAAATTTTCAAAAGGTTTTTGATCCTACGACTAGTCGAGAGTGCGATTTTTGCACTTATAAATAGTGCACGAATTTTAAAGTTTGATATTCAATTCAAGTTAAATCAATACGCCACTCTAAGAGATAAGTTAGTGATATTCTTAAGCTATTTAGTGCTCATTTTATATTCTCTTTAATTAGCTTTCTTTGTATTTGATTTTGTATTCTGCATTCCAATTTTATTTAAAAGAGGGATTGAAGTATTCCCATTTCTTAGAATCAAAATCAAATCAAGCTAACCTAAGGTGATTTAATTTAAAATCAATTTAGAACATAGAACCATTTCATATGTGAGTGTGGACATTGAACTTCTACTCCGAATTGGTTCTTCCTGGCTACATCAAAAGGAGAATATTCAGCTAAGTATTTTATAGTTTTGTAAATTCATTATCTTGGTTTCATTGAGATTGTACCAAAAAAATCTCTGTTTTGGTTTATCTGAGGTGATCTAGAAAACTCAGAGTGTGGGGTTTTTGAATTGTGTAAGCTCACTTGAAAGACACAATTGTGAGGCTTTTAGGTGAACCTTGAAAAACCTATTTTCATAGTGAACGCTAATATCCATTGTGTGAGGATATTAGGAGTGAAGTAGTTGTGTGGCTGTCTTTCTAAACAGTTGGTGTACACACAAGCGAACCACTATAATTTCTGGTCTTGTGGTGATTGATTGAATATTTTATTTTGTGGATGTTGTAATTTCCCTCTATGCATTTGTGGAGAATGTTGTAATTTCTTTTATGCAAGTGTGGGAATGTTGTAATAGCTTAGTTATTTCCTCTGCTATTTTTTCTTTATTCCTCTGTATTAGTTTAAGTTTTTGATACACAAACCATTCTAGGAATCAGGTTGTCCTACCATAAACCATTGGTTTTTGGTGTAAGGTTATCCTTTGAACAACATCTGTATCAACCTCTCAATACTTGTACCTTAAGGTTGTTTTACATTTATGTATTATGGATTGTTTAATTGCTATTTTTTATTTATTTGTCTAAATTCCGCTGTTAATTTTTTAATTTGGTATAGTCCTATTCACCCCACCTCTAGGACTTTTAGCTCGGCCTTTTCAGGTAGTTAGAGCATTTGCGAATTGGTTCTTGGCTTGGGGCATGTAAGAGAATGTGATCTCTTTGAATTCCTCGCTTAGATTTTTTAGATAGACGGGATAAGGGATCAGCTTTCAACGTTGGTCTTCCAGTCGTCATTCGTCTGATTGATGATGAGTTGTGAGTCTCCGAAGACTCGTAACTTCTTAATGTTGAGGATTATGGCTTCTCTAAAACCAGCGATACATTCTTCATATTCAGATACGTTGATTTTGTGGCTCCGTCGAAGAAGAGTATCCACTCTCCTACCTTTCTTTCTTCTTCTTCCTAGATGAGAAGGATCTCCTCTCTAGGGAAGAAGGTCTTCAATGGTTGATAATTAGGCAGAGAGTGTGCTGTTAAGTGGTTGGCCAGTGCTTGCCCCTTGATTTCCTTCTGAGTGACAGAGGTGATGTCGAACTTAAGCAGTAGCTGCCATTTTGCGATCCTGCCTACTAGTTCCGGTTTCTCGAACAAATACTTCAACGGGTCCATGCGAGCGAGCAGAAGGATTAGGTGAACGATCATGTATTATCGTAACCGTTGCATTGCCCTGACTAGGGTGAGGCGCGTTTTCTCTAAGCTGGAGTATTTGGCTTCATAGCTCGTGAACCGTCGGCTTAGGTAGTAGATCGTCTGCTCCTTTTATCCTGTATTGTCGTGTTGGCCGAGGACGCATCAAATTGCTTCTACTACGATGAAGATGTACATCAGTAGTGGCCTACCTAGTGTAGGTGGCATGAGCACTGGAGGATTTAATAGGTATTTCTTGATCTTGTCGAAGGCTGTTTGACAGTCATCATTCCATTCCTTTGGCAAGTCCTTCCTTAAGAGCTTGAATATGGGCTCATAGATGGGCGTGAGTGGCGTGATGAATCGGCTGATGTACTGGATCCTTCCAAGGAAACCCCAAATCTCCTTTTTGGAACTCGGTGGTGGCATCTCGATGATTGCCTTGGTCTTAGTCTCGTCCACTCAGATGTCATCTTCACTGATGAAAAAGCCTAACAATTTGCCTCTGGTTGCGCCGAAGATACACTTTTGCGGGTTGAGGCGGAGCTTGAACTTTTCTAGCCTATCGAAGAGCTTCTTGAGATCTTCAAAATGTCCTTCGATCGTGCAAGATTTTATGATCATGTCGTCCACATAGACTTCCATTTCCTTGTTTATCATGTCATAGAATAAGGCAGTCATGGCTCGTTGATATGTAGCTCCTGCATACTTCAACCCGAAGATCATAACCAAATAACAAAAAGTTCCCCATGGTGTGATGAATGAAGTCTTCTCATGATCTTCGACGACCATCTTGATCTGATTGTAGCCGGAGAAGCCATCCATGAAGGAGAAGATCTTGTGTCCAACAGTATTATCCACCAGTGTGTCAATGAGGCAGAGGGAAATCGTCTTTAGGACTTGCTTTATTGAGGTCCCTAAAGTCGATGCACATCCTAACTTTACCATCCTCCTTTAAAATCAGTAAAATATTTGCGGGCCATTCCAGGTAGTTTAAGACTACCAAGAACCCCGCGTTGTATTGCTTGATCACTTCATCACAGAACTTCAGGGCCTATTCTAGCTTCATTCTTTGGAGCTTCTACTTAACAGGCTTCATGTCTGGCTATGTTGGCAAGTGGTGTGTGACTAATTCTTCATCGAGCCCTAGCATGTCTTCATAAGAGAATGCAAAGTTGGACAACCTTGGCTTTAAGAATTCCACCAACCTCTGCTTATATTCTGGGGGCAAAGATCCACCGATGTGCACTTCTCTAGGGAGTTACAGTGATCCTAAGTTCACAACTTCGATGTCGTCTGCCAGAATATGGCCTTTGTTTCGAACCTTTTGAGGGAATCCTCAAGTTCGAGAGTTGTATCATCATTTCCCTCATCCTAGGTTTCATCCAAACTCATGAGTTCAAAATCTAACTCTAGATTGAAATCATACGATTCGACCTCAAACTCTGGTGCTGTGAGTGATGTGTTTGGCATAGTGATTTTTGCAAGCTTTTCTGTTGTTTTGGATTTTTGAAGATTTTTTGATGTTTTGTGATGTTGAGAAATATTTGATGTTTTTGTGGTTTTTTGAATATCTGCTGATTTGTGTTTTGAAGATTTTTTAATTTTTTTCATGTCGCCATGGGATCCTAAATAGGATGGTGTTGCAAACCATGATTGATCTTGTCCTAGTTCGGGATGCCAAATGTTATTTACATTGGTATTTTTTTTGGACAAGCATCTGTGGATGGTTTATCGACCGATTCGATGGTCAGGGGAATGGCTGACCAGTTTGGTTCTTTCCCCCTTTCAATCTTGTTGTTCTGACCTATTTGTACCTGTAGGTCATCCGTCCCAATGACCATGATGTCTACTGGACCAGGTTCAGAGTTTGAGTCTGATCCGATCACCTTGCTCAAAAGTTGGAGCTCCTCGAGCTCCTCAGGTCCATGTTGTAGTGGGCTCTTAATGTCTGTCCGGTCAAGGGAAGGCCACTTCCCGTTCTAAATCTAATGGATGGGCTGCTTTTGCCCCTTGTATTGCTGAGTTGTTGGTGGGGGTGTTTTGCCTTGACTGTTGGCGGGGATGGGTGCTTCCCCATTCTTGCCTGGGTGACTTGTGATGGGCACTCCTGGTCTTGGGTCCTACTCGGATGGCCCTGTTCTCATGCCCCTGGCTTCATGTGTTGGGTCTGGGGGTTCTGCCCTTAGCATTGGGTGGCTTTCGATGCCCTAAAGATCTTGTCCAATCGTATTGACGGCTAAATGGATTCCTGGCTGGAATGTTCTATAAGCTCGAGTCACTGGAGGTGATCCTCAAGAGCCACAGATTGTTCTGACCTTAACAAACTCGATGGGTGTGCACTTGAATGGTTTTTTCTTTTTAGGCCTAGCGGCCTGATCTTCCTGTGTTAGTTGATACCCCAATCCCTGTCTTTGCATGTTGGCATGAGCTGGCTTTACTACCATACTTTTCTAATGGAACTCGGCATGGTAGTTCAGGATTAGTCGTTCAGCAGGAGGGATGACATATTCGACTGCAAGTGGGTAGGGGTTAGCAATGGAGTTCACAATTTCAAACTCGAAACTGTGATATGATATATCACCCTCCATGTGCTGGACGTCGATCACTAGGACGTCAGTTTCTGGGGTATTGACGCCATTGGTAGAATGATTTTTGGCTCGGCCAGCACTGAGATGATTCGATTTCCTGAAGGGAATTTAACCCTTTGATGGAGAGTGGATGGGATGTCTCCAACAACATGGAGCCATGGTCACCCCCAACAAAAGGTTAAATGAGGCCAAAATGTCGATGATCTAAAATGTGACAAGAGTCATGTCTAGTACGATTTGTAACTCAATGTCTATTTTCGCCTCTACCTGCCTTCGGGAGTTATCAAAAGCTCTGATGATCATGGTGCTGGGCCGGAAGGTAGATGGTTCTATGCCTAAACGTTCAGCAATCCTCAAAGGGCAACCATTCAAGCTTGATTCGTTATCTATAAGTACAAGTGGGACTTTGAAATTCTTGTAATGGATGGCTATGTTTGGTGAGCGCCCATGTTTATGACCTTCAGGTGGTAACTCATCATCGGAGAAAGTGATAGCTCGCGGTGCAAGGAGTTGTCCGATCATGTTTGCCACCATGTCAGGTGGTACGTTGGGAGAGGTTCAGAGTTTTTGCAAAGATTTTTTAGATATCATAGCACTCCCTGCGATCGATATAACATGTACAAAGTATCAACCACATTCGTCAACTCTGGATGAAGTACTTTGTATCATGTGTGCATCTTATGAGCACAATGCCCGAGCACAATGTCTGGAATTGATGAGCTCAAATCCATTCCTGTACATATCGATCGCCTGTCGGTATCCCCATGTCTGATTTGCTGTATCGGGCATGATTGCTTGTATGGAATGATACAGGGAGGAGTATGCAAGATGCTCTTTCTCGATGTTATTGATGGTAGAGGTGGTGGATGTGCTGGGTCCTGCTGGATGCGATGGTAGGGGATTTTAGAGAATCTTGGCTTAATGGATACTACCAGCTTGTGGGGTGATTGCGATCTTCTGACTTTCCATCAAATCGTAAACCGCGTGTTTCAATGCGAAACACCAGTCTGTCAGATGACAAGATGCCTGATGATATACGCAATATTGATTTTCACTGTAACCTGCTAGCCGGGGATTTGGTGGAAGTCAGGGTTGGAGTGGTGTCAGGAGTTGCCTTTGCATCAACATTGTCAAGACCTGACTGTATGTTTGTACTAAAGGGGTGAACTTCCTGCTTAGCATTGCCTGTTTGTATGGGTTTTGAGCATTTCCCCTGGGTTGTTGCTGTTGTTGTTGAGGCGGCTGTGCCTGATATCCCTGTTGGGCTTGCTGTGGTTTGTACTGCCTATTTAGTTGTGGCTGGTACTGCCTGTCTTGTTGTGGCTCTAGTTGTGGAGCGTACTGGTTGCCTTGAGTGTTGGCGACAATATTGTTGACCTTTGTAGTGCGTTACACAGGAGCAGTGTTGTTTCCATTCCCATATCTGATAGGTTTCCCCTCGACTTTGTTTCTTTTGATTGAGGGGGCCTGTGCGGCCATGGAGAAATGGTTCCGGCTCTGATCCCAGCTTCCACCTGTTCTCTAGCTTGAATGAGCTGGGAGAAATTCACATATGGGTATGAGATTAGATATCCTGAGATATTTTGGTTTGCCGAATGAACGATCATGAATATTTGTTCATCATCGTCGATGGGGTTTCTCATTTGGGCCACCATAGCTTGTCATCGTCCCACATATGCTGATAATGATTCGTCATTTTTTTGCCTCAAGGCAGCCAGACCTGCCCTTCTTGGAGCCATGTTCAGATTATATGAGAATTTGTCGATTAATGCCTGGGAAAGTCTCTCCTAGGTCCTAATTTGATGGCTGTCCAGCGATGTGTACTAATTCAAAGCATCACCCTTAAGAGATTTCTAAAAGAGCCGTATCAAAGCTCCATCATTCCCTGCTATCGCATTGAGTTCCCTACAAAAATGCTTTCAGATGTGCTGTGGGGCACCCACTACCGTCATATCTTTTAAATTTGGGTACCTCAATGTTTTGAGGTACTCGAGCATCTAGAAAGGGACACAGATCCCTAAATTTGGTGGATAGATGATCTACTCCTTGCTGCCTTTGCAGCTGATTTTGCACCATTTACAGCTATTCCCGTAGCTCCTCCATTTTTGACTTGCTGTGTTGTGGATATCTTGCCCCTTGTTGTTGGGCTTGTGCTACTTCTTCCTTGTAAGGGTCAATTTCTTTGACTCATTGATTTCCAAGAATGGGGGGTTGTTGTAAGGAAGATAGACTCCCGGTGGCGGGAGGAAGCGGGAATTAAACACCGCTCCCTTTTGGAGGAGGGTGTGATGTTCGGAAATGGATCCCGCCTGGGGTATCTGCCAATTCTGGAATATTGCTCCCGTTAGGGGGAGTGAGTTAGACTCGAAACTGACCCCCTTCATGGGCATCCACCAATTCTTGTCTGTGATTCCCGTTAAGGGGAACCTGATTGTTGTGATGTGTGGGAGGGTTGCTCCCGTTTGTTGGTTGCTATTGATCTTGTGCTGACTCTTCTGGTAGAGGGAGAATAGGATTTGCTGGAGGGATGAGGGAGAAGGCAAAAAGAGTTTGAGGGATTAAGCTGTTTTGCACGCTAGGCTGTGTTGCCTGCGTGTTTGGTGTAGGATTTGGCACTAAGTGAAGTAATAACTCTTGCAAAGCCTTGAAATTTTGAGACATCTCACTCAAAGCTATAGTAACTGGTGTATCTGTTAGAGCTGCCGAAGGTGTTGGTATAGGTGTCGGCACTGATGTTTTGGGAGTTGGCTGACCTACCAACTCTTCTTCATGGGTAGCTATAGCTGCTCGGGATCGAGTAGTCATGGCTCGGATTGATGCCCAAACAAGTGTTAGCCAAAGATTGATATTTTTTAGTTTTATATGAATGCAGTGATGAACGTTCCTTGAGATTAGAATACCACACACTTTTAAGTCAGGTCTCATTTAGTACGTTTTAGCACCTCCCCAGTGGAATCGTCATTCTATGAACGCTGGAAATTGGAGCCAACGCTGATTTGAATAGTTATGTTGATTTTTGGGATTAATGGGGGGGTGACTAGGCTAATTTGTAGATGTTGGAGTCACCACTAACCAATAAATCTCAATATCTCGTGGTTAGCTAGAATCCTTGGAATATGTAAGGCTAGAGAAATCTGAAGATCCTCCTACCTTTTGATCGACACCTGATCTGCGATCCGGGGTTTTAGGTAAGGGACCTCGGTTACAAAAAGGGAAGGTATTAGGCACCCTCTCTGCCCATACAAAAGTGCAGTCTTTACTTGGTGTGGTAAAATAATCTCAAGGGATGATGGATGTTGTGGTCGAGATGAAACTAGGCACACACGTGGATTTCTAATATCGCAAGATCCGAGATTTCAGCAAGCCACAGAGCATACGTATAACAGCGTATCTAGAAGGCAGACGAAATGATGCTTGTGCAAATGAGGTAAGAAAAGAGGACTAGACTACTAGGAATTTCTGATGTGGCATGATCCGATGTACGACAAGCCACAGAGCATACGTTCACTAGAAATCTAGAGGAGCAGGGGGGTTAAGAAGGAAATAAATGTCATGATGAGTGCTTATGTATGAGAAGAATGAATCTTTGGCTTGATCTTAAATATGCTAAAACATAGACCGAACCATGACCAATCTGGGCTAGGCTTATGGGTTGGAAAGGTTGAGAGGAGGGCTAGGGGGTAGCTAGAAAAACTTATGACTTGAAGGCTTGGGAGCTCCTTCCCTCCTTCACTCTCTTCCTCTCTCTCTCTCTCTCTGTGTTAGTATGTGTGAAAATGAGAAGAGGAGAGGGCTATTTATAGCCTTCTCCAGTAGCTTTTTTGTAATTTGTAGGTAGGTAAGGGGTAAAAAGCTGACATGGCAGCTTGTAAGTGGCTAGGGAGAGAAAAACACCACGTGGTGCAATCCCCTTGGCTTATGGGGTTGGTAAAATGGTAAATAGTGTTGGCTGGAGGGGTAAATTTAAAAAAGAGTTGACTTTTGGATGTAGGGATAGCTGTTGCTCGGAGGACACACTCGCGCTGTAAACGGAGGTAATGTGAGTACCGCCGGTGGTAGTCAAACTACCGCCCCGGGCTGGGCTCCGGCTAGGCCTTGTCCGTTGGGCCTCGCTCGGTGCACTGGTTCATCCGATGGTCTTTTTTGGACTTTTGAGTTTGAGTAGGTGGGCATCGGGTTTAGGTGACGGGTTAGGTTAGGATTTAGGTTTTAGGCTAAGGTTAAGCTGGGATTTAGAGGTTTGGATTAAGGTTTCGGGGTGCAGGTTAGGGTTTCGAGGTTTGGATCAAGGTTTCGGGTTCGGATCAAGATGTCGAGGTGCAGATTAAGGTTTGGTTATGGGATTGGATATAATCACGGTCTGGATTGTCTTAGCCTTCTTCAGATATTAGCCTGGGTGGGGTGTTTACAGGAGCTTAGTATTCCAAGGAGCTAAAGAAGAGGACTACCGGTTGATAGTAGGGACCCCATTTGGGGCCTTAGGTGTGGCTAATGGCCTACCATGATTCTTATGTTTATCCCATGATGGGGCCATTCTCCATGGACCCCATCATGATGTTTATTTGATTTTCATTGTAAGAGGTCATCTAGACCTTGATTTTGAGGGTCCACCTGTTTTGGGGCCCATCTTGATGTATACATTGTAAATCTTAGGGAGCTCATAGTGGTGGAGCTCCCTCCATCACATTATCCCTCTCTCTCTCTCTCTCTCTCTCTCTCTCTCTCTCTCTCCTTTCCATGTTTGTGGACCACCTTGATGAATATATTTTGATCCACACTGTCTAAATAATGGACCAGCTTGCTGACCAGCCAATGGCCCGCCCGTGCTGCCTGTTTTGGGCCTGTATGGCCGGAAGGCCACATAGGCCCAGACAGCATGGAAACCACAAATATTAGCCTGATTTAAAGCTGGTGAGCCACATGTGTGGACCCCACCCTGATGTATGCATCTCATCCTAGTTGTCCAGTGAGTGGACCACCCTAAACAGTTGTGGGCCTGCATGACCGGCCTGTCATGCAGGCCTGCCTGTTGGAAAATGTAAATATTAGCTTGATCTTCTTATTTGTGGGGTGGCCCACCAGCGTGGACTCCACCTTGATGTATGTGTGTTATGTCCACACCATCCATTTGAAATTCATCCAGGCCATCTGTCCAAGATTGGACTAATCCAGCTGTAGAGAAACTGACAGCAAGCCTGTCTGATGGAAGGACACCAATTACCAGCTTGTTTTAAAAGTTGATGGGCCACATTACCGTGGACCCCACCCTGATATGTATATGATTTGTATGCACACCATTTATCTAGTTTCCAGGTTACTTTAGGGCCTGGATCAAGACAACCAACATGCAGACTGATGGCTGCTGGCCCATGTGACGTATGTGTTTTTTCAAGCCGGTCCACCTGGCTGGGGTCGATGAGTAAGGCTGGCCCATTTTCTAGGCAGCCCACATCCTAGAGGGACCCACTGTTATGTGTTTTTATTCAACCATCCAGACTGCTGGATGCCTAGCAGTATAGGATGTAGGTGGGGTAGACATCCAGCAAACAGTTATAACATTTCAGAGAAATCCGTACAAAGGCCCGAGTACCACCTCAAGAAAAAATCCCTAAAGACTGTATATTGTGGAAATTAGATGAAAATTACTTAAGTACTAAAATAAGTTAATCAGTGGAATAGCTTGAACCACTATCTATACAATCTGCAAGACCCAAAACCATTAAAATTGCTAACTCAACATTACTTAAAAACCTAAGAGAGAACCCAAAACCAAGTTTCTCTCAGGAGCACATTGAAACTCCGTATCGGACCTGGACTGCATGTCGAAAGTCTAATTACCACAAAACTATAAGGTTATGACCGCCTTATTGGGCTTGACAACCATCGTGGGAATCGAGCCCAAACAGTACCCAGAAATGCACAACTTGAGCCTTGAGCGATGTGTGTGAGAAACAAGAATTTCTTTAGAAAATGAACCAGAACTTAAGTGAATTGGACTGTTCACTTACGAGCCAAATTGAAGACTACAGATCGTCAGATTTTGACTAAACTTCACCCATGGATCAAGGAAATTTCCCTGCTCTTATCCGTATACTTGTGGCCTTAATCGAGTGACAACGACTGTTGAACTGATACGGGTCCTCCACGGTCGATCCACTAATCCGATCGTACCGAAATCATAACCTGGCCTAGATCCATTGTCATTGAACTTACTATGTGACATAGACAGGTAATGGACCTCCAGATGAGCCCCATTCGTCAGAAATAGTCGCCCTTTGGCTATAAACCAAGTATACCATGGCCATGGGGCCATTTACATCACTTTTGGGCCTATTTAAAGACCTTAAACCACCCCCTCTCTCTTTCATACGAATTTCTCAAACCCTAGGTGAGAGAAGAGAGAAAAGAGGAGAAAAGAGTGAGTAGAGTGAGAGCTCAGGAGATCGTTGCTGGGATTCATTCCCACTACTCCATGTACCGAATCGCCTCCCCACCATTGCTACACGAGCCATTCCAACTTCGATTTGGGTAAGAAATCCTAACCCTAATCTTGTTTTAGGAATTCAAATAGAGGAATCGATGAAATAGCTAACCTATTTCATGATTTAGGCAACCATTGTTCTGTAGACGGGAGTATAGGATTCGAACCGAGTTTGAAACGAGCAAACTAACAAAAGGTGCGGACTATAAACGTTTAAGTTATGGTTTTCAAGGCTTTAAATGTTAGCAATGATTTATGTCTGACTTGATTGCTACCATATGATCTTAGTTACGATGTATTCGATAAACTATACATGTGTGTGAACTATGTGAATATATCATGCATTCCATGTGTTTGTTGAAATATTTGAATGAAAGTTCAATTGTGATTTATGCTTGCCATGATTATTAATCTAGAAGACATGTTTGTTGTATGAATGACAACTTCTTTATGAAAGGATCTGCCATAATATATGCTATAACTAATTTAGTTTATGTATATAGTAATGTGTAGTGTAAGTGTTTGATAAAATGTCTAAATGAGAAATTGTTTGATGAATCACTTTTAATAAGGGTGTTGAGATAGGATTCTCAACTACCTTATCCATATTTATAGTTTCCTTCGTGTAATGTAAATTGCTACTATGTGATTTATGGATGAAATGCATATGTATAATAACTTATTCAATGTGTTTGATAAAATGCTCAAATGGGAATTATGTTTGAATTATTCATTAAATGTTGTTACGATCAACATATGTGACTACCTATTGCATTTGAGTATGATTGGGGCAATCAGTAACGGTTCCCAATTGAGTGGCCGAACTAGTTTCGCCACATTGGATATGTTCGATGAATCCGAGCCAGACAGTGATTGTCGACAGTGGTTAGGCTATGTGGAGTGCTTATGTGCTCCATGTTGATTCATTTATTGTGCACTCATACCAATCAAACTTGTCAAATAACCCGATTGGCCAATTGTGTGTTTACCATGTATGGACGCTACTGCTTGAATAAGATACCCCTGCCATTGTAAAGACCCGTTTCAACTATGGCACTATGATCCACTAAGAATCATGAGCCAGACATAGTGGTATGGGACACCGTGGTCGAGCTGTTGGCCTACGCTGGTGTGACGAGCCTCCCCGTAGTGACCAATGAGAAACCCAAACTCATGAGCCATATATGGTGGTATAGGATATTGTACTCAAGCTGTCGACCTACGTTGAGGTGACGAGCCTTCCCGTAGTGACCTCGAGTATAAATTAGGCCTACGCTGAGGTGACGAGCCTCCCCATAGTGACTTCGAGTGCAAACTCTTGAATTTACTTATCCACTGTTTTCATTAAGGGTGATGCCCTATAACTTGCCTATCGTATGTGATTAACTAGGATTGACGACCTTAGATGGATCTCTGTTTGGGGTTAGTGATATAAAGGGAGGTGCCTTAGCTTTCCAAACATGTTGTATGAATAAGCCTAATCAATTATTTGGCTAACACGATCATGCACCGCATTACATGTGCTTAGGCGAGGAATCACACGTTTAGGGAGTTTGTCATGTGCGATCGTTAGATGAAGTCGCTGAGGGAGTTCAGACGAGGGCATGCATCATTACTGCATATCATTCCTGCATTAACAGAGTAATTAGGAAGTGATTGTTGTATTGTTTTATCATTACTGTTTGATTGAATTGATAACATGTTAACCTTTGCCTTATAGTACCGATGAGTTGATCACTCACTCCCACTCTGGGACGGTGTTTTAAAACACCAAGCAGACTTTGTTTTAGTTGCAGATGACAATGAGACTTATGCGATGGAGCTAGATTTCATAGGCGAAGAGGAGTTCTCCTACGTGAAACTCTCAGGCGGGTCTGTGTAGACCTAGAGCTACGTCGCCAAGATTACAGGGATTATATGGAATAGTCATACATTTACATTTTGTCATTTTGTATATTTTAAAACAACATATGTTCATATTCAACCCGGTAACACATTCATACTCTGGAGGTTATGAAACACGTATATACTCTATATATTTATCTCAGTCTTCCGCTTGCTTAATTATATTAACTTTGGAGTACGGTATGCTTATCTAGTATAATCTCACTCATGTTTAATGCACTAATATGGACAACATTCAAACATCATTATCTATGTTGCATAAGTGATGCGTTGGATCGGGGGAGTTGAGCTTTACTCGACCCCCGATTTTTGAGGCGTTACAACACTCCACCTGATGCACGTGTTATATCCGAACTGTTCATCTAGTGGGGCCCATTTGTGACGTGTAGGCCCACTGTGAGGTGTATGCTTATCCAGACTATCCATATGGAGATATTATTGTAGGGCGTGGGCCAAAAGTTAGGCCAGGCCCAGCAGCTAGATGATGTCAAGCAGTAGGTCTAGCGTGATGTATCTATTTTATCCTGCTGTCGGGCCCACCAAATAGGGGTACATGCATGGGGTTGGCCCATTGTCTAGATGACTCACAGTGATGTGTATTTCATCCAGACCATCCATCCAATTTTCTATATCATCCAAACCCACCCCTGGACCCTTCTTAGGCCAACTTTGTCGTTTGGGAGGAGGCCCAGCAGCTGGCCCACCTCCCTGGGTGACCCACATCTAGTGGGACCCACCTGATATGTGTTTTATACACACTGTCCATCCATTTTGCAAACCATGGACTGCCCTATGTAGGCCCACCATGATGTGTGTGTTGTACATGCACTATCCATCCATCCTCTAGATAGTATAAGGGTCGTGGTGAAAAAGCTGAGCACAATCAGAATTATTAGAATCATAAGAAATACTTTTAAAAGATTTTAGGGCTATGGATTTACCTTTAGGAGCCTTAAAATTTAACTTGAAGGTTTGTGAAGAACCAACAAGTTCTTCAACCTGCATGTTATCTGTATCACAAAGTTCCTAAATGGCAGTGACTTTTGAATTGAACCTTTTAGGTAATGAGCGCAGTATCTTTGCACAAATTTTACTTGCTAGAATGCTATCTCGAAGACCCCACATTGAGTTGACTATGTCATTTAACTTAGTATAGAAGTCAATGAATGTTTCACTTTCTTACATACGTATTTCCTCAAACCTAGTGGTGAGGATTTGTAGTTTACATTTCTTGATAGCAGTCGTACTCTTGTGTGCCATTTCTAAGATATCCCATGCTTGTTTTACAATATCACAAGATATAATCCATTTAAATTCATCTAGTGATAGTGTAACGACCTTGGAAATTTTGTGCTAATCTTTCCTTAAGTAGTTGTTTTGGGGTAGTTAGTGCTTTACTTGATTGCTTGTGAAATTCGCATCAATCACTTTAAATTGTATCTGCATGGCTCTAAACGTGCAGATTAGTGAGCGCTACGTTACTCTGAAATCTGGGATCCATCGCTAAATCCACTGCTTCGGGGATTTTTTTAGACTCTCAAGAATGACCGCGCATCGAAAGTCCGATGGCGATGATCTTAGGCTGTTGCGGTCACTGAGTTGGGCTTGGTCTTCACCTTGAAAATCAAGTCGATCTGATGTTCTGGGTCGATTTGGTTGAGTTCGGAGTGAAGAGTGTGAGAACGGTTGGAATTTAATAAGCTTTTTATGAAATCTGAGTCGTGTCGCTTGCGCGACGATTTTAAGCATTCGACCGTTGGATTCTGACTAAATTTTACCCTCTGATTAGGGAAGGTGGCCCAGGCATATCCTAGTGCTTGTGGACCTGATCGAGTTTCCGTGACCGCTGAATTGAGTGTGGTCCGCCACTACTGATCTGAAGAGCCAGGGCGTTACACTGACCTAGATCCATGGTCGGTGAGCTTAAGT
Organism: Magnolia sinica; assembly: GCF_029962835.1. Classification (NCBI taxonomy): domain Eukaryota; kingdom Viridiplantae; phylum Streptophyta; class Magnoliopsida; order Magnoliales; family Magnoliaceae; genus Magnolia; species Magnolia sinica. The sequence goes on from NC_080579.1 coordinate 55,515,486, forward strand.
CCGACCTTTCGTGGTTATAGGCCCACCAGAAGTGCTTCGTTGATCGAGAAAGGCGTACTTTGGTTATAACCTAAGTATACCTTGACCCTAGGGTTATTTCCATCATTTTAAGGCCTATATATAGTCCTTAAACCCTAGCTCTCATTTCCATACGAATTTTCTCTAACCCTAGCTTGGAGAGAGAGTGGAAAAGAGAGAGTTAGTGAGAGAGATTGGTTGGTGAATCATCTTGATTCTTCCTTGTTCTTCTTCACCTTTGAACCTTTGCTTTGAATCGTTCCTCTGACGATTCTGAGTTCTTTTGGGGTAAGTTAACCTAACCCTAACCCGTGTTAGAGCTTAGATTAGACTTGGTGTTGTTGTATCTCATTTCTATCCTTATTTTAGGGTATTCTTGCGCCATTGACGAAGACAACTCGTCTAAATCAGTTCGGCTATTCTTTCCTCGCTTAAGGTGCGGACTTTAAGTGTATAGGTTATGGTTTTCAAGGCTTTCAATCCCAGCTTAGTGATTTATTCTTGTTATGGATGAGATTTCACATGTCAAATGTTATGTTTACATTGCTTTCCGATATGCATGTGCTATATTGAGATTTGTGTATTCTAAGTGTATTTATAAAGTACCGTATACGTATAAAATACGCACCTATGTTTGCCATGATTTTTGATCATGTATGTATGCTAGATGCATGTATGACAACTCCTTGGAAGAAGGAATTGTCTAAGTGCATGTATTTCAACATGCGTCATGTATGTTGTTCCATGGATGCTAAGTGTTTGTAGAAATGCATGAATGACCTACGTGTAACTGATTACACTAAAGGTGGGCGTTGAGAAGTGATTCTCAATACTTCTATGGATGCGCATGATTTCCCTTACGCATTTACATTCCAAGTTATTTAAATTCAAGCATTCCTATGCTCACATTTATGTTAAATTGATATTCTTCAGATGTGTATGTAACATGATTTGAGTTGTTGTTCCATTACTGTTTTACATTCCATATGAATATTTGTCGTAGTGTAGGATGTTTGGGACTATGCCTTAGTCCAGGAAATCGGTAATTGACCCTTTGGTCGTGGTTGAGATTGCTTTCGCCACGTGGGACGCATTAGACGAACCCGAGTCGTATTAGAGTTGGCGGCAGTGGTTTGGCCACGCGGAGTGTTTGCGCACTCTATGTCGTTCAATTCAACGTGCGCTCGTGCTAGTCGAGTTCGTCAACTAACCCGATTGTCCAGTGTATGTTAACCATGTATGGACGCTACTGCTTGAATCTAGGGTACCGAACTTACCAGTGAAATCCTAATAACCATGGTACCTGATCCGCTAAGACTCATGAGCCGGACATGGTGGTATGGGACACCGTGGTCGAGCTGTCGGCCTACGCTGGGGTGACGAGCCTCCCCGTAGTGACCAGTGAGCAACTAAACTCGTGAGCCGATTATGGTGGTATGGGACACTATATTCGTGCTGTCGGCCTACATTGATTGGTGACGAGCCCTTTGTAGTGACCTCGAGCATACCTGGATACCGCAAGGAGGTGACGAGCCGATCTTTGGTAGTAAGGGCATGAAAGGCGTGCATTGATTGGTGACGAGCCCTTTGCTACGACCTCAACTATATGATCGTATGAGATGTCTAGGATTGACGACCCTAGTATGGATCACTGCTTGGATGGTGATATGAGGAAGGTATCTTAGCTTCCCAATCCTGTTGTGTGAATTGGACTAATAACAACTTGGTAATCATATCCATGCACCGCATTTGCATGTGCTTTGTAGATGTGGCGCACTTTGAGGCGATGTCATGCGTAACGTAAGATGAAGACGCTGAGTGTGTTCGCGTGAGGGCACGCATCATATTGCATTCATACCGCATTAACAAGAGTACTTAGGATTTATTTAATTGTCCTCCTTTATCATTACTGTTTGATTGAACTCTGATAACATGTTAACCAGTGCCTTATTGTTCCACCGAGTTGATCACTCACTCCCACGTTTCGGGGCGGTGTTTCACACCCACCAGACTGTCTTAGGCCCCGATGTTGCAGATGTGGATGCGACGCCCGAGGCAGAGCGGGAGCCGGATGACGACGAGGCCGCCTTCTCCTATATGCTCTGACGGGTTCTAGCGAGCCTCGGCCTGTTGCGCGGATCTATGGGATTACTATTTTGGGAACTGAAATGATGTAACTTGTACTTATAATTTTGATAAATAACACTTTTACACGATCTGGTTGTATATGTAATTCAGGGACTTACACTTGTACACATATTTTACTATAAGTCTTCCGCTTGCTTTATTCACTTATCCCTGAATCATATCTGCGTTTTGGCTTAATCTATCCCATGTTTATGTGCTAATACAGTCAACATACATCATTCATTAATTATGTTGCATAAGTGATGTTTTGGAACTCGGGAGCTGAGTTATGCTCGACCCCCGAATTTCAGGGCGTTACAAGTTGGTATCAGAGCATGATCTGGATTAAACTGGACCTGGGTTATGGTCACACACCGCACGTTGTCGCCACTATAGTGTAATTGGGTGCGGGTCTATCATCGCTTTGTGTTTGTGCTCCGTAGTTTCTATCGGCGAAAGTTTCCTGAAAACCTTTGCCGAGATCGAGTCTGTACCCTTACCTGATCACACACAGCGACCCGAAACCTGTTCTAGACCCTCTATTAATGAGTGTAGATGGTCTACCCTCCCATTATTCATTTTTAAACCTTCCAGAAATCGCTGTTTGCATCAGATTTCTGTCAGAATGACCCGATAGGCTTCAACTTACACAAGGGGCCAATCGGGGCATTTTCCGTGGAACCCAGGGGGGGAACCACATCAGTTGGACCAAGGAGGACCAGGAGGACCTCGCCAAATCGGCGAGGCATCGCCGATATGTCCAGAGACCGGCGATGCCATCGCCGGTTCGGCGAGGGATCGCCGGTCGGCGGGCCAGGCGGGCCGGGCCGACGCGGGCCGATCGTCCATGAGGCTTGTGTGGCCCACCCCTCCACGGGTTTCACTTTAAAACCACTCCTTTTCCCTATTTCCTTCACAAAACCCTCTTCCAAGCTCTCCTTTTCTTCAACAACCTCTCCAAACTCTCTCAAATCTCTCCCAAATCTTCATCTTCCTTCCATTTTCGTGCAAACCCATCACCCCATTCTCAAATCTTCTATTCCATTGCTGATTTCTCCATTTTTCCCTCTCATTTGAGCCCTTTCATTCCCTTTTTGGCTCATAGTTGTGTGGAAGCTTCACCATCTTCCTATTTCTCTCTTTCTCTCATTTCTCATGGCCCTCTTTGAGATTGTGACGGCCATCTTTTCCATTTCTTCCCTTCTTTCCTTGATGGGGAAGAAGAGAGCGCCCGTGGATGAAGCAAGGCCTAGCCGCCCAACCCGTGCACGGAGGCCGAGAGGTGCCGCCGCGAGCACGTCTGCCACGCGCGAGTTCCAGATGAAGCGAGACCTCGATCCTCGAGCTCCCGTTAGTAGGACCTTGTTGGCGGAATTGTCGCATGGAGTCTATGAGGGGCGTAGAGTCCTTTTGAGGCTCATGTTGATCCGCGGCTCTTTGGTGAGTTCTTTTTGTTGGAGCGCCTAGAAGGGGCTGGTTGGGGTCCCTTGTTCAAAGGCGAGTATCGCGCGAATGCTAGCACTGTTCGGGCCTTCTATGCCAACATTCTGGAGCCTTCGCTGGATCCTCTGCAGCTCAAGATTCCTGTGGTAGCGGTCGAGTTGGAATTGTCAATGTTGCTTTGATATCCCGACTCAAGGTGCCACTTGGGGAAGTGCATGCCGGCGAGAAGAATGTGGACAGTGTGGCGAGAGGGATCGCCGCACCCGATCCTTGTGTGATCGTCTGTCGAATGGCAGCCGAATAGGAGTCTTTGGCTTCTCATGACGGACGACTTCCGCTTTGCTTCACCACATCTTTACGTTCAATGTATATCCCAAGGTGGAGCAACCGCATGGAGTGTACTCCCGATGGTAGATTTTCTATATCGATGGGGCAAGATGCGAAGTTGTGTGTGCCGACGTACGCCCTGCGCCAGATTATTCTCATCGCTCGCTCGAGTAGACGACGAGTCTCTTCCCTTTGGCCGCCTCATTTGCAAGATCGCACATGAGTTCGGCTATAGGCTTGGAGCTGAGAAGTCGGTCCCTGTTCGCTATATCAACTTGAGGACCCTTAAGCTGATGGAGGTTGGTTCTGGTCGGCTTGCCTCTGAGGGTGAGGCCGGGTCTGAGAGTGGTGACGATGAGAGTTATGCTGAAGGTGGTGCGGAGTCTGAGGAAGAAGCAGAGCAAGGCGAGGAAGAGATTGAGGCACAGGATTCGAGTGATCGCTCTCCTCCTGTGGTGCCAGAGCAGGGCGCAGAGCAGGTTGCCAGAGATGCCCGTCTTACACGGCTTGAAGAAGGGCAAGCTGCTTTACGCCAGGAGATGGTGGATCTTCGAGGCTTTGTTAAGCATAAGTTCAAGAAGATGTCCCGGACTTTGAAGTCTATCCTGTGTTGCTTGCAGGATAAGGGTGCTCCGCCTCCGTCTCCTGATTCCGACGAGTAGCATCGTCGTGGCCGTCTTTGCTTTGTTTGGTGTTTCTTTCTGTGTGTGGCCGTTGTTGGCCTGTAGTTGGAGTTGTTGTAGTGTGGTAGCTGTTAGTGGTTGTAGTTGTTGTGGTTGTTGAAGTGTTAGATGTTGTTGTTTTCATGCTTTCCTAGTCGTGATTCATGTATTGCTGCACTACTTGTATTGCGACGATTTTGGTTAATGGAATGCATGTTGTTTGTTTTGGTGTGGTGTTGTGTTGTTGTGTGGATGGATTATGTGACTTAGAATCGACAGGTTGCATCCTTTGATTTAATGTAGGGATGCCTCCTAAGGGTTCAAGACTTCGGCCCGTCTTTCTCTGATTGAGTCGCTTGTCGGGGTTCCTCCCTTGAGCGATAGCCGGTCAGATCCACAGCGGGTCCATCTCGGGCCGGTGTTGGGTCGACACCTATGGCTCCTCCACTCACGCCTTCCCGAGCCGAGCCATGCACCTTCTTCTCCTTCACCCGTTGATAGGTTTGAGCAGATGATGTTGTTGATGCAACAGAAGCAGGTACAGAAGAAGAAGAAGCAGCAGCGCAGCAGGAGTTCCTCTCCTCCATGGCCGGCATCTTTGCTCAGTCATCAGGAGGGGCGACTCCACCTGTTTCACCTATGCCTCCATCCGGGAGTGCCAGTGTCAGTGCAGTGCCAGCTGCACATTCGAGCGATTCCAGCGCTGCGACCTCCTACTTTGCGGGTTCTCAGACCCGAGGAGGCCGAGTATTGGATTGACCGCATCTCTAAGATGCCGAGGCCGCTACACGCTCTGAGGTCGAGCAGTTGAGCTTGCCACCTTCATGTTTGAGAAGGAGGCCGGCTTGTGGTGGGATAGTGTCCTCGCACTGTCGAAGAGGACTTCGTGTGGTCGTGGCAGGCGGTTGAGGCGCGCTTCCACGAGAAGTATTTCCTGACGCACCGACATGAGAAGGAGAGTGAGTTCCTTCGCCTCCGCCGGGGAGGGTCGGTTACCGAGTATGAGAACCGGTTTACCGAGTTGGGGCGGTATGTTCCTTTGATCTGGGCGTCAACCGATGAGGATGCGGCGTTTTTCTGAGGGCTGAGACCCGAGATCCGATCGAAGATTTGCTTTGTAAACTATGTGTGAATGCGAGCTAGTGAGCATGTCCTCGCGAGCAGAGCAGGACGGAGATAGAGCACCCCGCATGCGAGCACCGATGCCTCCTAGGCCGAGACCGGATTTCCAGGGTCACCATTTCTTGGCAAGAGGCCGCGTGTTGATTCTCCTCCTAGGCGTTCAGCGCCGCCCGCTCAGCAGATGAGAGCTGATCTGAGATGTTCTTATTGTGGGAAGGTTGGGCACTTGGACCGTTTTTGCTTTTCCCGTATGCGAGCAGGTGGTTTTACTCCACCGCAGAGGGTTAGCCGTCCGATGCCTCCGGTTATTTCTCCTCCTCCTCTTCGATCAGCGCCAGCTCATCCATCCTTCAGACCTAGCTTTAGGCCACCTCAGCGGCCCATGGTTCCTCCGCAGAATCGTTAGCAGCAGCTCGTGTTCATGCGCTTTCAGCTGAAGCGCCTATGTCTGACTTGGTGCCGAGGTCCTTTGAGGTGACAGCGCATATAGAAGGTATTCCCATTTCTGTGCTAGTGGATACAGGGTCCACTACTTCTCTTATTTCTTATGCGGCAGTTAGGCGTTTGGGTTTGAGATCTGTTCCTATGCATGGAGTGACGCTAGTGACGCTTACTACCGCTACGGGGATTTCGTTGTATGGATTGTTTGGTCGATCTGGGAAGTGGATCGATCCGTGTTGATTTGCTAGTCGCACCGCTTTATCACTACGATGTTATTATGGGTATGGATTGGCTCACGAGGATGCGAGCCGAGATTGATTGTGAAGCGAGATCGGTGATGATCCATGGACCCGAGGGCGAGATTGTTACTTTCCCGGTTGTCAGTTACCCTATTCGTATTGATTTTTATTCTTCTCTCGTTGGAGAGTTCGGCCGAATCGGCGTTGGTTAGTACGCCGTAGTTCAGGAGTTTGAAGATGTGTTTGAGTCGATTCTGGATTACCTCCTCACCGTGAGATTGATTTTGCTATCGATCTTATGCTCGGTGCGGCGCCCATTTCTTTACCCACCTATCGGATGCCTCCGAGTGAAATGGAGGAGTTGAGGAAGCAGATAGATGGTTTGCTAGAATTGGGTTTTATTCGGCCCAGTGTGTCTCCTTGGGAGCACTGTTTTCTTTGTGAAGAAGAAGGATGGTTCCTTGCGATTGTGTATTGATTATCGCAGTTGAACTAAGTAATTGGGAAGAATAAGTACCCTTTGCCTGGGATTGATGATCTGCTTGATCAATTGAAGGGGGCACGTACTTTTCGAAATATGATCTGCAATGTGGTATCATTAGCCACTTAAAATTTCTACGAAGACCGCATTCAGGACTAGTTCCGGCCATTATGAGTTCCTTGTGATGTCGTCGGTCTACGGACGCACCGGCCGTGTTCATGGATCCGATGAACAGGGTATTTCGGCCTTTCCTGCTTCGATTCGTCATTGTCTTTATCGATGACATCTTGATTTATTCTACGAGCCGGCAGAGCACGAGGAGCACTTAAGAGCGGTTTTGGGTACTCTTAGGAAGCATCAGCTTTTCGCACAGTTCAAGAAGTGTGATTTCTGGAAAGAGGAAGTCAAGTTCCTGGGACATGTGGTGTCTAAGGAAGGTATAGCCGTCGACCTTGCCAAGGTAGCTGCAGTGCAGGACTGGCCCGGTTCAGTTACTGAGGTGAGGAGTTTTCTTGGCCTTGCAGGATATTATCGACGCTTTATTCAGGACTTCTCGAAGATTGCCGGACCGTGTCGCAGATGACACGGAAGGATTTGAAGTTTGCTTGGAGTGAGCAGCGGAGTTAGCTTTCAGGAGCTCAAGGACAAGTTGACGTCCGCCCGTGCTAGTATTGCGAGCAAGGGGTTAAGTATATTATATATACCGACGCCTCGCGTTGGTCCGGGTTGTGTCCTTATGCAGAAGGACAGGTGATTGCTTATGCTTCGCGTCACACTTAAGGAAACACGAAGAGAATTACCCTACGCACGACTTGGAATTAGCAACCGTCATCTTCGCATTAAAGCTTTGGAGACATTACCTCTATGGTGAGGAGTTCGAGCTCTTTTGCGACCACAAGAGCCTTAAGTATATTTTCACGCAGCATGATTTGAATATGAGGTAGCGCAGATGGATGGAAATATTGAAGGACTTCAAGTTCGATGTTTCTTACCATCCTAGTAAGGCGAACCTTGTGGCAGATGCGTTGAGTCACAAGAAGGCTATTGAGTTTGCGGCTCCGCTGATGATAGCAGAGTGGGATATGTTGGAGTTCGTGCGCAATTTTGAGCAAAAGCTTACGGTGGTTGAGCCGTATGAGGTTATCGCACACATTCGTGTACAGCCCGTTATCGACGAGAGGATCGTTGCAGCTCAGGCAGATGATGAGCTTTTAGTGAAGATGAGGCATTGGGTTGGTACAGATGAGAACTCCGACTGGAGTGTTAGTTCTGATGGGGGCCTACGTTTTCGTGGCCGGTTATGTGTTCCTGACATCCCTGACTTGAGACGTGAGGTTCTCGAGTTAGCCCATAGTTCTAAACTTGCGATGCATCTAGGTAGCACGAAGATGCATCAGGATATGAAGAGGTCTTATTGGTGGGACAATATGAAGGTCCAGATTGCTGAATTTGTTTCTCGTTGTCTCACGTGCCAGCAGGTCAAGGCAGAGCATCGCTGACCTCCTGGGTTGTTGCAGCCCATGCCCATAGCCGAATGGAAGTGGGATTTCATCTCTATGGATTTTATTTCTGGGTTGCCGAGGACGAGAAAAGGGATTTGACTCTATTTGGGTGATCGTCGATCGATTAACGAAGTCGGCGCATTTCTTACCGATCGAGTCACTTACTCGCAGACGAGTTGGCTAGGTTGTATATCAAGGAGATAGTGCGTCCGCATGGAGTTCCCCTGGAGATGTGTCTGATAGAGACACGCGTTTTACATCTATCTTCCTGACTCGTATCCGTGAAGCGATGGGTGTGAAATCAAGTTCAAGACTGCTTTCATCCGCAAACAGATGGGCAGACGGAGCGCGTGAATCAAGTCCTCGGAAGATATGTTGCGAGCTTGTGTTTTGGATTTCAAAGACAGTTGGGATGTTGTCTTCAGGATGCAGAGTTCGCGTATAATAATAGTTTCCAAAGAAATATGGCATGGCTCCCTTCGAGGCGTTGTATGGTCGCCGTGCAGAGCACCACATTGTTGGGCGTAAATTGGTGAGCGTAGTTTGCTTGGCCTAGAGTTGGTGCAGGTGACTTCGAGAGAAGGTCGACATCATTCGACGTCGACTTCTAGCAGTGCAGAGAGTAGACATAAGAGTTATGCCGATACGAGGCGTCGACCGCTTGAGTTCGTAGTGGGAGATCATGTTTTTCTCAAGGTCTCTCCTATGAAGGGAGTTTTGCGGTTCGGTAAGAAGGAAGCCGACGCCGAGATTTATTGGTCCATTTCAAGTTCGGATCGAGTGGGAGCGGTAGCATACCGCCTTGCTTTGCCCACACCTCTTGCGGGCGTGCATAACGTATTTCATATCTCTATGTTGAAGAAGTACGTTCCTGATCCTTCGCATATTATTAGTTGGGAGCAAGTGCAGTTAAGTGAGGATGCCACTTATGTACTGCAACCGACACGTATTCGATAGAAAGGAGCAGGTATTGCGTAGCAAGGTTATCCCTCTCGTGTAGGTGTTATGGTCGGATCTTGGCGTAGAAGAGGCTACGTGGGGATCTGAAGCTGAGGTCAGGAAGACCTACCCTCTGATCCTTGAGGCTTATATGAAGGTATGAATTTCGAGGACGAAATTTTCTTTAAGGGGGTAGATTGTAACGACCTTGGAAATTTTGTGCTAATCTTTCCTTAAGTAGTTGTTTTGGGGTAATTAGCGCTTTACTTGATTGCTTGTGAAATTCGCATCAATCACTTTAAATTGTATCCGCATGGCTCTAAACGTGTAGATTAGTGAGCGCCACGTTACTCAAATCTGGGATCCATCGCTAAATCCAGCTGCTGGGGATTTTTTGGAAGATCTGGATCGGACTGGACCGCGCATCGAAAGTCCGATGGCGATGATCTTAGTCAGTTGTGGTCACTAAGTTGGGCTTGGTCTTCACCTTGAAAATCAAGTCGATCCGATGTTCGGTCGATTTGGTTGAGTTCTGGAGTGAAGAGTGTGAGAACGGTTGGAATTTAATAAGCTTTTATGAAATTGAGTCGTGTCGCTGCTCGTGCGACGATTTTAAGCATTCTCACCGTTGGATTCTGACCCAATTTCACCCTCCGATCAGGATGTGGCCCATGCATATCCTAGTGCTTGTGGACTCGATCGAGTTTCCGTGACCGCTTGAATTGAGTGTGGTCCGCCACGGCCGATCTCAAGAGCCGGTCGGTACGAAAACTCACTGACCTAGATCCATGGTCGTGAGCTTAAGTCCGACCTTTCGTGGTTATAGGCCCACCGAAGTGCTTCGTTGATCGAGAAAGGCTTACTTTGGTTATAACCTAAGTATACCTTGACCTTGGGTTATTTCCATCATTTTAAGGCCTATATATAGTCCTTAAACCCTAGCTCTCATTTCCATACGAATTTTCTCTAACCCTAGCTTGGAAAGAGAGTGGAAAAGAGAGAGTTAGTGAGAGAGATTGGTTGGTGAATCATCTTGATTCTTCCTTGTTCTTCTTCACCTTTGAATCTTCACTTTGAATCGTTCCTCTGACGATTCTGAGTTCTTTTGGGGTAAGTTAACCTAACCCTAACCTGTGTTAGAGCTTAGATTAGACTTGGTGTTGTTGTATCTCATTTCTATCCTTATTTTAGGGTATTCTATCGCCGTTGACGAAGACAACTCGTCTACATCAGTTCGGCTATTCTGTCCTCGCTTAAGGTGCGGACTTTAAGTGTATAGGTTTTGGTTTTCAAGGCTTTCAATCCCAGTTAGTGATTTATTCTTGTTATGGATGAGATTTCACATGTCAAATGTTATGTTTACATTGCTTTCCTGATATGCATGTGCTATATTGAGATTTGTGTATTCTAAGTGTATTTATAAAGTACCGTATACGTATAAAATACGCACCTATGTTTGCCATGATTTTTGATCATGTATGTATGCTAGATGCATGTATGACAACTCCTTGGTAAAGGGAATTGTCTAAGTGCATGTATTCCAACATACGTCATGTATGTTATTCCTTGTATGCTAAGTGTTTGTAGAAATGCATGAATGACCTACGTGTAACTGATTACACTAAATGCAGGCGTTGAGAAGTGATTCTCAATACTTCTATGGATGCGCATGATTTCCCTTACGCATTTACATTCCAAGTTATTTAAATTCAAGCATTCCTATGCTTACATTTATGTTAAATTGATATTCTTCAGATGTGTATGCACCATGATTTGAGTGGTTGTTCCATTACTGTTTTACATTCCATATGAATATTTGTAGTAGTGTAATGTGTTTGGGACTACGCATTAGTCCAGGAAATCGGTAATCGACCCTATGTTCGTGGTTGAGATTGCTTTCGCCACGTAGGACGTATTAGACGAACCCGAGTCGTATTAGAGTTGGCGGCAGTGGTTTGGCCATGCGGAGTGTTTGCGCACTCTATGTCGCTCAATTCAACGTGCGCTTGTACTAGTCGAGTTCGTCAAGTAACCCGATTGTCCAGTGTATGTTAACCATGTATGGACGCTACTGCTTGAATCTAGGGTACCGAACTTACCAGTGAAATCCTAATAACCATGGTACTTGATCCGCTAAGACTCATGAGCCGGACATGGTGGTATGGGACACCGTGGTCGAGCTGTCGGCCTACGCTGGGGTGACGAGCCTCCCCGTAGTGACCAGTGAGCAACTAAACTCGTGAGCCGATTATGGTGGTATGGGACACTATATTCGTGATGTCGGCCTACATTGATTGGTGACGAGCCCTTTATAGTGACCTCGAGCATACCCGGATACCGCAAGGAGGTGACGAGCCGATCTGTGGTAGTAAGGGCATGAAAGGCGTGCATTGATTGGTGACGAGCCCTTTGCTACGACCTCAACTATATGATCGTATGAGATGTCTAGGATTGACGACCCTAGTATGGATCACTGTTGGATGGTGATATGAGGAAGTATCTTAGCTTCCCAATCCTGCTGTATGAATTGGACTAATAACAACTTGGTAATCATATCCATGCACCGCATTTGCATGTGCTTTGTAGATGTGGCGCACTTTGAGGCGATGTCATGCGTAACGTAAGATGAAGACGCTGAGGGTGTACGCGTGAGGGCACGCATCATATTGCATTCATACCGCATTAACAAGAGTACTTAGGATTTATTTAATTGTCCTCCTTTATCATTACTGTTTGATTGAATCGATAACATGTTAACCAGTGCCTTATTGTTCCACCGAGTTGATCACTCACTCCCACGCTTCGGGGCGGTGTTTCACACCCACCAGACTGTCTTCTGTCTTAAATGCAAATGATGATGCGACGCCCGAGGCAGAGCAGGAGCTGGATGACGACGAGGCCGCCTTCTCCTATATGCAGTTGAGACGGGTTCTAGCGAGCCTCGGTCAGCGGGATCTATGGGATTACTATTTTGGGAACTGAAATGATGTAACTTGTACTTATAATTTTGATAAATAACACTTTTACACGATCTGGTTGTATATGTAATTCAGGGACTTACACTTGTACACATATTTTACTATAAGTCTTCCGCTTGCTTTATTCACTTATCCCTGAATCATATCTGCGTTTTGGCTTAATCTATCCCGTGTTTATGTGCTAATACAGTCAACATACATCATTCATTAATTATGTTGCATAAGTGATGTTTTGGCACTAGACATAATCCTTTTGAATTCATTTGGTGATAGTGCGAAAGTAATTGCATTTAAAGCCTTGGCATTGGCACTGCCCTCATTTTTCCGAAGAGTGGTCCAAGTATTATAAGGTGCAACCTTAAGAGTTTTAATACCATCAATGCTTAGAACTTCAATAGTATGTGAGTTCCATCTAGTTACTGTAGATTGCCACACATTTTCATCAATAGATCTTAAGAAAATTCTCATCCTGGCATTCTAATAGGCATAATTGGAGCCATCAAATGGTGGTGGCCTAGTAATTGAAAGGCTATCAAAATTTGACATGATATAAGCTCAGATCGGTTAGCTCAGGAAATTAATTAAAAAAAAACAGCTATTAGGCTCTGATACCACTTGAAAAGGTCGAGATAAAAGTCCTAGAGGTGGGGGGGGGGGGGGGGGGGGGGTTTATTGGACTATGCTAAATTCAAATTTTAAATGTGGAATAAAGAAAGAACTAGAACAAGATAGCACTTATCAATCCCAAATAGCAGAAATAAATAACAACCTCAAATGCATAAGTATTGAGAGATTGATACAGATGTTGTTCTAAGGATAACCTTACACCAAAAACCAATGGCTTCTGGTAGGACAACCTGATTTCTAGAATGGTCTGTGCATCAAAGTCCCAAACAAATACAGAAGAAAATAAGATAACAAAGAAAAAAAACCAAGCATTATAGCATTTACACAATTGCATAAAATAAATTACAACATTCTCCACAAAGGCTTAAAGAGAATTACAACATTCACACAAAGCCACAATCAACCATCCACCACAACACCAGAAATTATAGTGGTTCGCTCGTGTTTACACCAACTATTAAGAAAACAGCCACACAACTACTCCACTCCCAATATGCTCACCCACGAGATCATGACTTTCACTATGAAATAGGTTTTCCAAGGTTCACCTAAAACCTTCACAATTGTGTCTTTCAAGTGGGCTTACACAATTCAAAAACCCCACACTCTGAGATTTTCTAGATCACCTCAGACAAACCAAAAAGGAAAGAGAGATTTTTCTGGCACAACCTCAAAAACCAAAAAGAGATTTACAAAAATGTAAATATACTTATCTGGATATTCTCCTTTGATGAAGCCCGGAAAAACCAATTCAGAGTAGATGTTCAATATAAATGTTCAATGTCCACACTCACTTTTGAAAGGGTTCTAAGTTCTAAATGATTTTTAGATTAAATCACCTTGGGCTAGCTTGATTTGATTTTTATCTCAAGAAAGGCAAAAACTTAAATCCCTTCTTCAATTAAGATTGGAATAGAGAATTCAAAATCAAATGTAAAAAGCTAATTTAAAGAGAACAATAAATGAGCTCAATATAGCTTAAGAATATCACAAACTTATCTCTCAGAGTGGTGTCTTGATTTTGCTTGAATGACTTCCCAAACTCTAAAATTCGTGCTTAATTTATAAGCACAAATACTGTTCACTCGACTGGCCTAGTGGTCAGCTCGACCGGTCAAAGGACCAACAAAATTTTAAATTTTCTGTGAGCGATATGATAAGACCGTTTCTCGACTAGTCAAGTGCCTTACTCGACTGGTCGAGCCCTACACTCGACTGGTCAAGTGGAACCAAAAATGGTTGTTGGACTTTGAGTCGATCCTTCTAGACTGGTCGAGCACTATTCACTCGACAAGTCGAGCAGTCTCCAGGACTAGTTGAGGGTCTAACAAAAAATCTTGAAAATTAGTAACAAACCTTGGACTAGTCGAACCAGGTGTAAGACTGGTTGAAAAGTGACTTATAAACATATGAAATGACCCATACAAAACATGCAACGAATATGACATAACCTGGGGTCAGTCTAGGGTCAACTAAACCTGTTTGTGAGTAAGAACACTTGAAGCATCATTCACTTCAAATTCTTGAATACTCGTGAAACTTAAAGCTTGAGTTTGACCTCTTGATCTTGAGCTTGAGTCATGTTTGAGTTCTTGAGTCTTTAACGTACAAAACTTCAACTTGAACTTGAGTTTATGAAGGCTATCTCAAGTCATTGAACTTTGACATTCTTCACTTCAACTTGACGTTGTAGACCAAGTTCGATGAGCATCAAGAGAACTTTAAAACATATGCGAACCCGATCACTTCAACTTGAAGCATGATACATGTACTAAATGGTTTGACACACCAAAATAAGCACAATAGCACTTACACGTGGATCCCATTGTTAGTCAAACCCAAGTCCCAAATGGGCCGTACCGTATGAGCAAATAGTGGTTAAAGGCCCACCATTGCAAATCTCCCTAGGGCCCATTATAAGCCTACTCCCCATCTTTTTAATTGCGCTAACCCAATCATTGCGCCCCCATTTGGTGCTAGTGATACTCATCCTAGCCTTATTGGGCTGACCCAAACCGTTGGCCCCCCATTAATGCTAGCCCACCTTGTGCTTGTTGAGCCTCATTGGAAGCCCATCCAGCTATATGATAGGGTGGGTGAGGAAGCCCACTTGTTGTGTGATTCACCCCTTGTCATAGATGGAAGAACATGTGGTATCAGATTTGGTATATCCACTGTTGAACCTTACCTCAATATATGGACTAGATCCACCATCCTTTCGTGGACCCCACCAGGCGTTCAGGCCAATTGTTGCGTCATATGTTTGATATCATGCTAGCATACCTAGTCTAGTAGAATACATTGAGAACATGCTTAGTATTACATCACAATACATGCCCATACACATCATTTGTATGCATGTTATGAAGAATGATTGACCATAGCATATGCCTTTGGGCTGAGATCTTTATGAGACTCCCTGTGAGACGGAGTTGCCCCACATGAGCGTGCGATACGTGTAGGATTGGTGCATGATTGGATTGTATGACTCATGCATCTTGCATTTGTGTGACATGATCGTCTTATGCCTTAGCGACATCAGGGCTGTGGCCTTCACAGGCATATCGTGGATGGTTTATTGGATACTATAAATATTGGTTCTATCACTGTGGTCACATAGGATGTCCTTGAGTGAGAGTCTCAGAACCTTTTGGTACCAGGAGATGCTCCAACGTTTAGACTGAGTGGATACATGAGTGCACGAGTGCTGAATACCAGTAGGCCGTGTCTCCCACTATGTCATGGTCGATTGGAAGGGGGTGTGGCCTTATCCGCATGAGTGAGGGGGTTGTAAGCTAGGCTAAGTTTGACCGGTTCACAGATGGGTCCGCTATCGATGAGCCAAGTAGGTATTGGCAGACTACTGGTGAGGCGGATAGTGTGGTCTCTTCCACTCACTGGGCTATGTGGCTAGGGAGGCGATAGCCAATGGAGATTGTATTAGACCTCAGTGATATCTCAGAGAGGAACTGTACTGATATATGTACTTGATAAGAGGACTGGCATGCTTGCATTGCCTCTTGTATATGACATTTGGCTACTAGACCTTGCATCGCATAGCCCTAGTGTGGCTGATAGCATTCATGGACTTACCGGTATTATTTCCATTTACTCTGATATTGTACACTTGGTACATGCATTGCGCACACACACACACCCTCTAAACTTTTCATAAGCTTCTGCATGACCATTGTGTGCGGGTGACATTGGATCGCAACAGCGCTGAGGTAGGAGCACAGGAAGATTATTTTGGAGATTTTATCTATCCTTGTATTTCCCTTCCCGCATTGTACTTAATGATTTTTTATAGTGGATATGTTGTAATGTTGTTTTGTGACTTGGTTATGCTTGTGGTTATGCTCTTTTACAAAAAAAAATCATACAGAAAATCCTCCTTGTAGGATACCGGGATCGAAATCTGGCGTATGGGCGTTGAGAGCCGAGAATGGGGTACTACGGAGGCTGTCGGTGCCTGATTCGGCGATTAAAAATTTTGTTAGCCTGATTTTCGAGTTTCAGGCATGACAGATTCAATCACAAAACCATGCCCAGGAGATAAGGTAAACAACAAGATTTACCAATCCCACAAACAATCATAAGAGAATTGAGAAGATTAGGTAGGATTCCATCACCCAACCATGCCCATGGGACGATGGTGAACAACAGGATTTCATAATTTCACAATCTCAATACATGAAAAGTATATACTCAAAGCTATCGCAGATCCATTGTAATTTGAGTCACAACAAACCATTAAAAACTGAAAGTATTCCTTCATAATCAAACTAGAATCAAAGATAGTTTAACTTAAACATGAATCATAGAAATAGAAAACATCCCATCATGCTACAAGCTTCACCTCTTAGCCTTAGCTAAGAGGTTTAGCCAACCATAGACATGATTGAACTAAAATCTCTTAAGAAAAGCATAAAAACAACTAAGGAAAGGGACGAAGAACTCATGACGACGACTTCTCCACACGTTTGCTCCACTCCTCAAACCCTAGATACCCCAAAAAGTGCCTAGGAACCTGTATTTATAGGAAAAGTTTGCAAAACTGGATCAAATTTATGCACTTCGCGTAACCTATTTGATGTCATCGAACAGCCTTCGATGTCATCGAACAGCCTTCGATGTCATCGAATAGACTGCGATGTCATCGAATAATGTATCTAACTTGTCCAGCGACTAAACTTGTTTTTCCTGTAATTCTTCAATGTCATCGAACATCCTTTGATGTCATCGACAGGCTGGCTTCGATGTCATCGAACTGCCTTCGATGGATTGAAAAGTGCACCCAATATGTCTAGCAACCAACTTGATTTTTTTCTAATTTTTTGATGTCATCGACCAACCTTAGATGTCATCTAAGGCCTTGATGACATCTAAGCTCAAATCCTATGAATTTCTGCACCGATTTCTACACTACTTTCAGCACTTCCTTCCCTTTTCACTTGATTTTCTTGAATCTTAGGGTCTTGAAATCTTCCATCTTAGTCTCAAAAGATCCATTCTTTGCTTGATGATTCTTAAGCATTAAATCCATGCTTTTAGCATTCTTTTCAATCCAAGCTCTTAAATTCACCTTGTAACACAAAAATGATTAAAATAAAACATTAAGCATTATCATATTCATAAAAACAAGTAATAGATGGGGTCGAATATGCAATATTTGACCCTCAACACAATCCCCAACTAGCATTTTGCTAGTCCTGAGCAAAGTATGCGAAAAATGAACTTTAATGCACAATGTTCAACCTTTATCAGAAAACAATCTTTTGTGTAATCAAGTATGCATGAGTAAACTCAAGATGAGAAATTGAGATTTTGAAAAACCCAAAGTTGAATCACTTAAGCACCTAATTAAATAAGTTCTTTATCCATTAGGGCAGAGCATAGTTCGCATATCAAGTTTTTTAATGCGTTCAGTGAAAATACTATCTTTTCATAATGTTAGCCAAGCTTATCACTTCCAGATTGGTTAAAAACTCGAATACTGATTCCGAACTCATCCCCTTTTCATTCTTTTTCCAGTTTTTGATTTTATATCAATGGTCATTTATATTCATTCAATCTTTTAATCTTTTCCTTTTTTTTTTTCCAGATTTCTCATTATTTTACAGACCTTGTATTAGTTTTGCATTCTTTTCCAGTCTTTTCACCACACACGATCTTTTTGTTGATCTCCTATTTTTTAACTGGTTCTTTTCTTCTTTTAAGGTGATTAAAATTCTCTAGACTTGGTTCTCAATATCTTTTAATGATCTTCATACTAACAATCAGAAAATCTAATACTATTCACCGAAACCAATTTGAATAACATAATATTCAAACTTACTCTTAATCAATTGAATGTAAGAACCATAAGTGATGGGCTACTTAGTTGCTCTAACTCCAACAATTCAAAAGTTGAATTCTATCTTATCGTCATACTCAAAGCAATCTTAAATATGTAGCTTATTTCTTTCCAAACAGATAAACATTGAAAAATTTTCAAAAATTTTGTACATTTGGTCAAAACTGAGAAAACACTGAATAGGTTACCTAATCTCTCATCCCCTACCTAAAATCTACATTGTCCTTAATGTAAAAGAAATAAGCATGACTTACAAAAGAGACAACGTAATTGAAGGAGAAGTGATGGAAAGATAGTACTTGATGAAGAGATTTTGACGGTGTTTTTAAAGGATCTCAACGTGAAGGTGAGTCAACATAAGAATTAAACAACTGAAAAGTAAACTATCATAAACAAATAGAAAGTAAACTATCCTAAAACAGAGGAAGAAAACTATCCTAATCTTAAATTTTATGAAAGCAATAAACCTAACTATACCTCTGTCAGACTAGGAGGTCAATCCATGTAAATAGGACCAATCAGAGGTATGAACATGTCCTCTAAATCAAATTTCTCAACAAATGGCTTCAACCGATGTCCATTCACTTTGAATTCATTATTATTGTTTGGATTCTTTATCTCGACAACCCCATGAGGGTAAACATTGGTAATAGTGATGGGGCCGGTCCAACAAGATCGGAGTTTGCCCGGGAAGAGATGTAACCAAGAATTATACAAGAGAACTTTCTGACCTAGTGTGAATGATTTTCGAAGAATTTGTTGGTCATGAAACACCTTCATCCTATCCTTATAAATTCTTGAGTTCTCATATGCATCATTCCGGATTTCTTCAAGTTCATTTAACTAAAGTTTGCATACTGAGCTAGCATTGTCTAAATTAAAGTTCAGATTTTTGATCGCTCAGTAGGCTCTATGTTCGAACTCCACAGGAAAGTGGCAGGCCTTTCCATGGACATTCCAATAGGGGTTTTAAATGTGGTACAGTAAGCCCATAAGGCATCAGTCAATCGTATTGACCAATCCTTTTGGTCAGGGTTAACCGTCTTTTCCAAGATGTGTTTAATTTTCCTATTAGAAATCTCAACTTGCCCACTAATTTGTGGGTGTTATGGACTGCTCACCTTATGAGAGATGTCATATTTCTTCATTAAATTGGCGAATGGCCTATTATAGAAATGTGAGCCGCCATCACTAATGATGGCTCAAGGCGTTCAGAACTGGGAAAGGATGTTCTCTTTTAAAAACTTAATGACTGTTTGATAGTCATTGTTCCGGCATGGAATCACTTTAACCCATTTAGTGACATGGTCTACTGCTAACAAAATGTATAAATTCCTAAAGGATTAGGGGAATGGTCCCATGAAATCAGTGCCCCAACAATTAAATGCTTCTATGATGAGAATGGGGTTTAAAGGCATCATATTTCGATGGGACAATGCTCCCAATTTCTGACAACGCTCACAAGCTTTGCAAAACTCATGAGTGTCCCTGAACATAGTGGGCTAGTAAAAGCCACATTGTAGAATCTTGGCCATGGTCTGAACACCAAAGGCCTTAGAGTGACAAAAGGAGATGACACTTTGTTATTCATTGTCTGACACACATCTCCTCAGGATTTAGTTTGGGCAATATTTAAATAAATATGGATCATCCCAGAAGAGCTTACAAACCTTGATGAAGAATTTTTTTCTTATCTTGCGCAGTCTAATGTGTCGGTGTGAAACCTGTGGTAAGATAATTAGCAATATCAGCAAACCAAGGTGAATGATAGACTTTGAACAATTGTTTATCAAGGAACATGTCATTTATGTGTGTCATCTCATGGGAATTAGAGAGATCAAGGCAGGAAAGATGGTTAGCCACTATGTTCTCTACTACCTTTTTATCTTTTATTTCCAAATCAAATTCTTAAAGTAGGAGGATCTATCTAATTAGGCGGGGCTTAGCATCATTCTTAGAAAGAAGATACTTGAGCGCCGCATGATCCATGTAAATCACGATCTCGGATCCAATCAAGTAGGACCTAAATTTGTCCAAAGTGAACATTGCGGCTAAGAGTTCCTTTTCCATAGTAGAGTAGTTCACTTAGGCAGGATTTAGAGTTCTACTTGCGTAATGAATAACATAGGGCTTCTTTTCTTTTCTTTAGCCTAAAACTTTCTAAGAGCATAATCCGACACGTCGCACATAAGTTCAAAAAGAAGGCTGCAGTCGGGTGGCTGCATGATAGGTGCAGTGGTTAACATGACCTTGAGCTTAGTAAAAGCTTCCTGGCATTGTTCAGTCCACTCGTATGGTGCGTCCTTTTGAAGTAGATTACATAGAGGATGAGAGAGTGACTAAAGTTCTTTATGAATCTTCTATAAAAACCAGCATGCCTTAAAAAGGATCGCTTGTCTCGTATGTTCTTGGGTGGAGGTAAGTTTGAGATAAGATCAATTTTAGCCTTATCTACCACAATTCCCTTGGACGAGATGATGTGTCCAAGGACAATTCCCTTACGAACTATGAAGTGACACTTTTCCCAATTCAGTACCAAGTTCTTTTCATCGCATCGCTTCAGCACATTTTTTTAAATTTCCAAACATTCTATAAAGGATGGACCAATGATCGAGAAGTTATCCATGAAGACCTCTAAAAATTGCCCCAACATATCAAAAAAATACTCATCATACATCGTTCAAAGGTGGCAGGTATATTACAAAGTTCAAATGGCATCCTTCGGTAAGCAAAGGTGCCAAAAGGACATGTGAACGTGGTTTTTTCTTGATCTTCAAGGGCTATCTCGATTTGATTACAGCCCAAATATCTATTAAGAAAATAGTAATAGGAATGACCAACTAGCCTTTTCAAAATTTGATCAATGAAGGGCAAAGGAAAGTGGTCCTTCCTTATGATGGTATTCAACTTTCTATAGTCAATGCACATTCTCCAACCAGTACTAACTCTAGTTGGCACGAGTTCATTGTTGGCATTGGGTACGATGGTGACTTCAGACTTCTTAGGAACCACCTGAGTTGGACTCACCCATTGACTATTGGATATAAGGTATATGATACCCACATCCAATAGTTTAAGAAACTCGGCCTTAACTACTTCCTTCATGTTTGGATTTAGTCTACGTTGTGGTTGTCGTGAGGTCTTCGCATTATCCTCTAGATGAATGTAGTGAGTGCAAATTAAAGGGTCAATTCCCTTGAGGTCCGCAATCAACCATCCAATGGCTCCTTTGTGATCAATGAGAGTAGAGATGAGTATACTCTCTTGTTCTTGCTCAAGGTGGGAAGAAATTACTACCGGGTATGTTTCATCTTGACCTAAATAGACATTTCAAATTAGAGGGCAAAGGTTTTAGGTCAAGCTTCGGTGCCTTGAGGTTAGACGATAAAGGCACCACATCAGTTTGGGGCAATTCTTCAAATTGTGGCCTCCACTGGTTAACTTCCAGTACCGGCATGATATTAAGTATGATCCCTATCTCCCTAATCATATCATCATCAAAATCATAGGAGTGGGCCAAACACGTCTCTAGAGGGTTAGAAGATAAGGTCAAAGGTGTTCTATCTTCCACGAAAGAGTCAACCATGTTAATATTGTGAAAATCGTTATCATCCTCTAAATGTTTACCCGTATTAAAAAAAGATGTTCAACTCCAATGTCATATTCCCAAAAGACATACTCATGACTCCATTCCTGCAATTAATGATTGCATTTGATGTGGCAAGGAATAGGCGACCAAGAATGACTGAAATTTGAGTGCTTATATCCATGATGGGTTGAGTATCCGAGACGATAAAATCTACTGGATAATAGAATTTGTCAACCTAGACCAACACATCCTCAATTATCCCTCTCGGTACACGGGCTGAGCGATTAGCAAGTTGTAATGTGGTTTGGGTGTGTTTCAATTTGCCCAAACCTAGTTAGCTGTTTTTAGACTAAGTAAGGGATCAGATTTACGCTCGCTCCTAAGTCAAATAGTGTGTGCTCAATCCGGTAGTTCCCAATTACACAAGGGATGATTGGGCTACTAGGATCTTTATATTTTTGTCACACATATTGGTTTAGGATAGCACTCACTTTTTTTGTCAGAAAAATTTTCTTTTTGATGCTTTGTCACCTTTTGGTCGTGTATAGGTCTTTCAAAAATTTGGCATATGAAGGAATTTGTTTCACATCATCCAGAGGAGGGATGTTGACCTTCACTTGTTTAAGCACCCTACAATATCCTGAGAGTTAGAGAGAGGTTTTGGTGCAGCCAATTGTTGGGGGAATGGGGTAATCGGCTTGCCTTGTAGTTTCGGTTCCAATTCTTATGGTGTAGTGCTAGGTCTATCATCGTTGTCCTCTTTTGGATCCTCAGGCTTTTCAGCCCTAACTAGAATGATTTTGTCAATGGTCTTCCCACTCCTAAGAGTGGTAATAGATTTAGCTTGCTCCATGTGATTTGAAGAGCTTGGATCACTTATTTTGTATTGCGGTTTAGGATTGGGGAGAGGTTGAGCAGGAAGCATTCCCCTTTCTATAATTATAACATGTGAATCCATCTTTTGCATAAATTTTGTAAGTTCTCTTATTGCTTAAGTAAGCTCCTGAGTTTGTGTGAAATTTTAATCGATTCTTCTTGAGGTTTCCCTTGATTTGGAATTTGATTAAAGAAACCTTGAGGGGTAGCAGTTTGTCCATTTCTCCAACAAAAGTTTGGATGATTTCTCTAACTAGGATTGTATGTATTGGGAGTGGATCCATTAAAAGGTCTTTGGTAATTATTCACGGCATTGAATTGCTCATTCAGTGCCTCTTGAAAAGAAGGTATTATTGGACAATTTTCAGTTGTGTGATTATTGCAAGAACAAATACCGCAAATAATTTTATTAGCCTTATCCTTCTTTAGTTCTATGGCCTCGAATTTCCTTATGAGATTAGCCACTTTAGCATTGATATCATCATCCTCTTTCAGAAGATACATTCCACCCTTCTCCTTTAATTGAGTAGGCTTAGATGTGGTGCTAGGTTTTGGGGAGATGTCTCATGATTGTGCGGTTTCAGCAAGTTTGTTAAAGTAATCCCACACTACATCGACCTTTCTATTCATGAATTCCCCATTACACATTGTCTTGATGAATTAGTGCATGGAAGATGTCAGTCCATCGTGGAAGAAAGTTGTTATGTGGCACATTTCAAAACCGTGTTGTGGGCATGAACTAATGAGATCCTTGAACCGCTCCCAACATTGGAAGAATGTTTCATCTTCCTTTTAGGCGAAGTTCATGATTGATTTCCTGATAGTGTTCGTCTTATGGTATGGAAAGAATTTTTTTTATGAACTCCTTCATCATGTCATTCCATGTGCCAATAGATCGAGGACGTAGTGAGTGCAGCCATGTCTTAGCTTTCTCTTTCAAGGAGAAAGGAAAGAGTTTCAGCCTGACCGTGTCGTCAGACATGTTAGGAAAGTATAAAGTGGTTATAACCTCGTCAAACTCTTGCAAGTCCAGGTATGGAATTTCAGATTCAAGTCCAAGGAACTCTAGACGGAGTTAGATCACCCCTAGTTTGATCTCCATATTTCCTGTATTTTCTGGAAAACCCATACAGGAAGGTGTGCTCACCCCCGCGGTTGTAAGTAATCTCGTAAGGTATGAGGCAGGGGTGCTTGATGCACCTCATTCTCATCCTGGACTTCCTCAACCCTAGGTTAAGGTTGTCTTCCCAACTGATTGATCGGTTGATTGGTAACTATAACCTCAATTAACTCTGAGGATCTCAAGTGGTGTCTAATCCTTTAATGGATATATAACCCCTCCACCAATCCTCCTTCACTCAAAAGACGTTGAGTGTTATCACGGACACACTTGGGCATAAAACACTCTCAACCCTCATTTTCATATTCTAACCATAACCTAAAAAGGAAAGAAGGAAAAGAGAAATCTAGAAATAGAAAGAGAGAGGGAATTAGAAAGAAGTTACCAAATTAGAAGTTCCTAAATTAGGATCCTACAAAACAAAACAAAACAAGTCAGTTTCTAAAAATAGAAATTCTAAAAAGGAAAGTTTCTAAAAAGGAAAAATAGAATGGTTTTAAAAAGAGAAAAGGAAACTTTTTAAACCTAAATTTAGAAAGTAGATCTACGAAAAATAGAAAATGAAAGTTTCTAAAAAAGTTAGTTTCTAAAATAATTCAGAAAACCCTAATCCTAAAAAATAAAAACTAGAAAAACCCTAGTCTTAAACTAATTTCAAAACTACCTAATCTCAGAAAAACGCAACAGTCCATCCTTGGCAACGATGCCAAAAAACTTTTTCACAACCCCAAGTATATGGTCGTGATGTAGCAATAATCTCGGTGAGACCGAGGTCGAATCGACAGGGATTGAACCTGTGTGCCTTCTGAAAGTAACTAGAACTAGAACTAGAAGAAGATGAAAACCTAAATCTAGAATATTTGAAGAGTAATTGTGAGAGATTTAAAATGAAAAGCTTAAGAAATTCAAAGGTGGGAACTAGGATTTCCAAGAATCCACTTGTAGAGATAAGGGAGATTTATGCTTGATTCAAGGACACAACTGGAATCAGAGTCTCATCTTATCTAGTTGGAAGATATCTCAGTAAAACCAAATTTGAACTACATTTGACCTAATTCTCAATGGATGACAGGTGTGAGAACTAGAAGTGATTCCATCACAAAACCATGCCCAGGAGACAAGGCAAACAACAAGATTTACTAATCCCACAACCAATCGTAAGAGAATTGAGAAATTAGGTAGGATTCCATCACCCAACCATGCCCATGGGACGATGGTGAATAATGGGATTTCCTAATTTCACAATCTGAATACGTAAAAAGGACATACTCAAAGCTATCGCAGATCCATTGTAATTTGAGTCACAACAAACCATTAAAAACTAAAAGTATTTCTTTATAATCAAACTATAATCAAAGATAGTTCAACTTAAATATGAATTAAAGTAATAGAAAACATCCCATCACGCTACAAGCTTCACCTCTTAGCCCTAGCTGAGAGGTTTAGCCAACCATAGACATGATTGAACTAAAATCTCTTAAGAAAAGCATAAAAACAACTATGGGAAGAAAAACTCTTGATGATGACTTCTCCACGCTTTTGCTCCACTCCGTAAATCCTAGATATCCCAAAAAGTGCCTATGAACACCTATTTATAAGCAAAGTTCCACAAAATCGCAAAACCGGATCAAATTTACGCACTCTATGTAACCGGTTTGATGTCATTGAACATCCTTCGATGTCATTGATAGACTGGATTCGATGTCATCGAATAACCTTCAATGTCATTGGATAATGTATCCAATTTGTCCAGCGACTAAACGTGTTTTTCCTATAATTCTTCGATGTCATCAAACATCCTTTGATGTCATCGACAGACTGGTTTTGATGTCATTAAACTGCCTTCGATGGATCGAAAAGTGCACCCAATATGTCCAACAACCAACTCGATTTTTCTCTAATTCTTCGATGTCATCGACCAGCCTTCGATGTCATCTAAGGCCTTCAATGACATCTAAGCTCAAATCTTGTGAATTTTTTCATCAATTTCTACACTACTTTCTCCACTTCCTTCCTTTTCCACTTGATTTTTTTGAATCTTGGGGTCTTGAAATCTTCCATCTTAGTCTCCAAAGATCCATTCTTTACTTGATGATTCTTAAGCATTAAATTTATGCTTTTAGCATTCTTTTCAATCCAAGCTCTTAAATTCACCTTGTAACAAAAATATGATTAAAATAAAACATGAAGCATTATCATGTTCATAAAACCAAGTAATAGATGGGGTCCAATATGCAATATTTGACCCTCAACAATATAATAGAGTATGACTTTGAGTTTAGTTTGTAGTCTTCTATTATACAATTATCAAGCTTATCGATTCAAACCTCTCTTATCGGAAGGGTGATTGTAACACCCCGTACCTTTGGTACTCGGGTGTTACCCCTGATGAACCCGGTTATAGGGATTAAAGATGATTAAAACTTAAACTCTACACATGTAGGTTGGAGCTCCCATTCGACGATAAAAGTCGGCCACCATGATCCAAATGAACCAAGTCGAACACAACACCAACCCGAAAGGTAAAACTCAGAAAATCCTTAGATTAAAGCAAGGTTATGAACAAAATTTCTAAGACACAATGACACCATACACCTTGACACGATAAATTATGGCCAACTAGGCACTCAGAACTCCTCAAATATCTATTTCACCGTTGAGGCGAGACCTCGTGCCCATCTGACCAGTGGAACGCGCCATAAGGACAAAGGAAGGCCCCGAATGTAATAATACATCCCGCCTGGGCCTCGGCTCCGCCCCAAACCTGGCTAGGACCTTTAAGACTGGACCCCAAGACAATTGATCGGAGCAGATCAGACACCGAATGCCGTGATGTGCCCCAAAGCCAGGTGCACGTACACCCCAAGCTCTAATGCACGATGTGCATTGAACAACTCCCTGCGGTCAAACAATGTCGGACCGAACTCAAATACAATTTCTTAAAACACATCTCCCGCCGACGTATAGTTTAAAAAAAATAATTATCTTCAAACTTCAAAGTGGGCCACCATGGCCACTTTCCGAGTAATCCGAACCGTTCATTTTGTTGGTGGGATCCACCCCAACAAAACTATAATAGGATAAGGGCCCCTGCAGAGGAACGAAGGGAATAGCTTTGAGCTGTCCATTTTTAGCACACACAGCTGAGTCTTTAAAGGACGGACGGATTGTTGGTGTGAAGGGCAAGGCGGCGTCGTTTTACCCAAGGAATCACCGACCTACACCGCCAACCAAAGAGAATTTTCTCTCTCGAGCCATAAACTCCCTGACATGGATAGAAAGTGGAAACAGAACTTTCCATTTCTAGAAAGCTACGTCTGGCACCGGCGGCTGTCGCTTGGGGATGGGCAGAATCAATCTCAGCCTTTGGATCTCCATCTCCTTGCCTATAAAAGGAGACGTTAGTGCCCTCAGAATCCACATCCAAGAAAGGATGAAAGAAAGAGTTGAGAGAAAACTGAAAGAGAAGGGAGGTGAGCGATAGGTGAGCTTGGCTTGCACTGTCCCCACTCAGTCCATATAAGCCGGACCGAGCTGAGTCAGTGTGAGGCCATAGCAGCACCACTTAAGCAAGAAAAAGAGAGGAAGAAGAAACAAGAGAGGGTGAGAGTGTGAGTGGTGGTTGGGTGCGTGACTGATCTAGCTGGGTCAGGCCCGAAGAAGCCAGGTAAAAACCTTTCCTCCACCCTTTTGGAAACTCTAAAATGAGCCCAAAACGAAGCTCCACCCCACCTTGCCCACACCGCGTTCAGCCTCCTAAAATAGGCTCTGCTTGTGGCTGAAAACAGTTATTTCCCGTTATGAAGATAGGCTGAGAAAAAGCCTCTGATGGACCCTAAAGACGACCTGAAAATGGCCCTGGGATGGGCAACATTTGGACTGAGATCAAACCTCCATCAGGGCCGTTCATCAGGCTGAAACAGGGCCAGAACCGACCATGCTTTGGGTCGTGGGATGAGCTGAGAACCAGCCCATAATCAGGCCATGCAACGGCTAAAAGACGGCCGAAAAATAGGCCTTAGGATGGCTCGTAAACCAGGCCTAATAGGAAGTTGAACTGCTGATCATGCAGCATGAAACCATCTGAAAACTCAGCCTAAGGGACAGCTAAAAACAGCCTAAGCACGTTGGAAGAAGAAGTAGAAAATAGGCTTTGGGCCTCACCAAACTGCGTGTGGGCCTTGCCAAATGCAGGTGGGCCTCACCAAAGACTAAGGAGCTACATTGGTTCTGGGGCCTTGCTCACGTGCAGGTGACCGCACCCTGCATCAGCAAGTGGGCCCCACATAACAAGAGTTGGTGGGCCACCCCACCTTGTAGGCGTGGCTCATTCAGGCCGTCCAGTAAGGGACGCCAGGCCACTGGACGTTTTGAAGAAAATATATATATATTACATATATGCATGTACACAACACGTACATGTGAAACTTTAAGAAATATTATATTATAGTATATAAATGTCTCTGTGAATGCTTTTAACTGATGGGTCCTACACATGTAAACCCACCTCTGACATATGAATAGGATGGTATATGTGGAATGCATCCAGGACCGTCCATCCATGTCAAACTTCACCTGGGCGGGCCGCACCATCAGATGATCACAGTAGGCCACCTAGACATCTTACACCTAGTCCGTCCACCAATGGACGTTCCCAAATCGTCTAGTGCAGGACGAGTGGCTGCACGTTAATAAAAATTGTTATTGGCAAGAGATGGCTTGAGGCAGTGTGCATGTAAAGTACCATACATATGAAGTAGAACCCATGTGGGACCCACGTTGAAATAATATTTGAATACATGTAGGATGCATGAGATGCACCCTATTTAAATATATATAAGATGCATGTGAACTGTAATATGTAAATATACATATATGGCACATGTGAGGATGATATAATATTATATATACTTGATATACGAGGTGAGCCCATGTGGGACCCACGCTGATGGCATGCTTCTCTATATATAGATATATTATTTAAATATCAGATGCATGATATAATATTTTAATATATATATCTTAGATGCATGCATATTAGGTGCGTGTGGTGGCCCCATGTGGGACCCACCTGACACTTACATGGAATCCAGACCGTCTACATGGACGATGGGCCAGCTACTCCGCCAGCTAATGACCTCAGCTAGTTCCGTGGGCCTCGCCATGACGTCTATGTTGTGATCCACACCGCCCGAGTAGCCGAACAATTGACCACACGCTAGTGCGTGTGCAGTAATCCAAACCGTCCATCCCATCTGGTGAAGGCTTGAGACAAAATAAGACAGATCTATGAGGAGGGCCACAATGCAGTAATTAGTGGAAATCAAAGACGCCAGTATTGAAACCAACCATGCCACAAAAGTCTTGGGAGCAATATGGTAATTAAATTTTCCCTCATCCAGGTCCCTGAGACCTTATGAGCGGCTTGAATGGAAATTAAAACATCATGATGAGCCCACTGGCCTGTAGAATATGTACACCGCTCACCGACCATGATGTATAGGCCAGTCCCATTTGGGTCAAATTTGGACCCAGCACCTAGGGCCAAATCGAGCTCAATTCAGCCTACAGTGGTGAGACCAGTTGGGCTACCCTACTTAGGTGAATAAGCTGGGGCTAATGCAAAGCCTATAAGGCCTTGATGATGAATTCCTTCGAACCTTGTACAAAGTCGTAGAAACACCTGACATACGTAAATTGTTATTTTTAGGAAATTCTTCGAGTAACCCTGAACCACAAGAAGGCTCGGGCCAAGTTCGAGAACACTACCATACAGGTGATGACTTTCCCCTTGAGCTTTCCATTTCTTAATTAGCTAAACTTAGTTTGCACTAGATTATCATTATTGTGATACTTGTTTCCACTATATGAAAGACTCACATGCTAGTTAACCCTTGATCACTATTCACATGACTTGGTAATTCATCTCCATGAGTTGTTAAACTCTTGATGCTTCTTTACATGCCATGTGTTGTCACATGATAATATGATTTGCCTCTGTACATAACCTCTTGTTGCGACACATGGAGGATTCCATGATTGTATGCAAGCCACACTTGGGATGCAATTAGACAAATGTGTGGAAATAGGGACCTTGAAACGGTGTCATTTGATCAAGGTACCCTATTAGAACATCCCAAGGTGGAGGACCTCATGAGCCGGGGATGGTGGTAATGGGACACTATGCTCGAGCTGTCGGCCTTCGCTGGGTGTTGAGCCCCCCGTAGTGACTATTGAGTTGCTTAAGTTGGCTGATTGTAATTGGATTAATAACGGTTGGCTAATCATGCATTCATAGCATATTGGCGATGACGGATGGCTAATTCTGGATGCTGTAGCACTGCCCCAGAGCTGTTGGGGTATCGTTTCGCTAGCTCCCAGACCATTGACTATCGACCCTTGTCCGACTGGATGATTTTCCCAGGTCGATGATTTGCATGGGTGACGAGCCCAAGTCCGGCTGGATGTGCATCCCCAGGCCGATGTGCATTCATGCATCCATGCATGTAATAAGACTGCATATTGCCTGTTTTGAATTACTGCTTGTTTTTCCTTTTAACTATGTTTACTAAGGCGGAGATGTGTAATCTTGAGGGGAATTCACACTGAGCTGGCCACTCATCCATCAACTATCCAACCGTACAGAACATGCAGGGACGAACATAGAAGGTGTCGATGCCAGCCTTGATGATGCCACCATGGGCCCAGAGGAGGAGTATGGCGAGGACGAGCCGCATCTGGATGCAGCGGAGTATTTTGGTGTTAATCAGTAGTTGATACTTTATATTGTAGTGGTTTCGTATTTTGGACTTATGGATTTTTGTAACTAAGACCCCCAGCTGAGTGGGTCAAATTTTGAGCTCTCAGGAATATGCATGTTTCTTTTGGCTATCGCACTCTGAGTTTACATTCCGTTGTTTCTCTGATTCAATAACTCCCGGATTTTTGAAAACGAGTCTCGTACTCGGGTTTTAGAAATTGGGGCGTTACAGTGATCGAGGCTCAGCAGACAGACGAGTCATTGTAGGATTATCGAGTAGAGGCAGCATCTGAGAGTCAGCCAGGTTGACAGATTAGTTCTGATGGTGGACTTCATTTTAGAGGCTGATTATGTGTCCCAGATGTTCCAGAGTTGCACAACGATCTTATGACCGAGGCACATCGATAGAGGTTTTTTATCCACCCTGGCTTGACGAAGATGTACCACGACATTAGGAGGTAGTACTTTTAGGCGGGGATGAAATGCCAAATTGCCAGTTTTATGGCCGAGTGTGACACATGCCAGCGTGTCAAGGCCGATCATCAGAGGACCCCAGGTCCCTTACAACCATTAAGCATCTCGTTGTGGAAGTGGGAGCACGTATCTTCATATTTTATTATGGGTTTACCAAGGATTTAGCATGGTCATGACGCTATCTGGGTTGTCGTTGATCGACTAACGAAGTCAGCACATTTTATTATGATTCGTGCGACCTGGCCTTTGGATTGGCTTGCTAGGATATTCATCGAGGAGAATGTGAGACTGCACGGCGTTTTAATTTCAATCATTTCTGACTGAGACCCCATGTTCACATCTTAGTTTTAGAGGAGCTTTCAGAAGGCCATTGGGTCTGCCTTGCAATTCAGTACCGCATATGATCCACAGACCGATGGGCAGACCGAAAAGGTTAACCAGATCCTTGAGGATATGCTTCGAGCTTGTGTGATTGACTTCTCGGGTAGCTGGGATGATCATTTGCAATTGGCTCCGTTCACATACAACAATAGCTATCAGGCAACCATTGGCATGACTCATTTCGAGGCATTATATGGCAGACCGTGTAGATCTTTGAGATGTCACACTAAGGTTGGAGAGCATCGTCTCCTAGGTCCTGATCTTATGTAGAGGACATCCAAGGCCATCGATATCATCAGGTAAAGGATCTGCACAACTCAGAGCTGGGAGAAGTGTTTTGCTGATCGTCGGCATCGTCCCTTGGAGTTCGCAGTTGGAGATCATGTGTATCTCAAGGTCTCACCTATGAAGGGTATGACTTATTTTAGAGTGAGGGGCAAGCTTGCCCCGAGATTTATAGGACCTTTCGAGACCATTGGGTGCATTGGTATCGTAGCTTATAGACTTGCCTTGCCACCTCAGTTGTCTGGAGTCCACAACATTTTTCATGTCTTTATGTTGAGGAAGTGTGAGTTAGATATCATTCCTGTGATAGATTGGTAGCCTTTGGAGGTTCATGATGATGCTTTTTACATTGAGCAGCCTATTCACATCCTTGATCAGAAGGAACAAGTCCTCTGGACCAAGGTCATTCCCTTAGTGAAGGTTTAGTGGGGTCATCATAGTGTAGATGAGGCATCTTGGGAGCGAGAGGCTGAGATTCGTGAGTGTTATCCCCATCTCTTTGATGTTTGGTTGTATTTTGTATTATCTCTAATTATATATGATGTTATGATTTGACTTTCATTATGAGTTTTGTCTAATTGTATGATTGTGTAAATTTTGAGGGTAAAATTTTTATTAGGAGGGGAGAGCTATAAGGCCCATATCTCAGTACCGTACCGTTCCACCAACTCCCGCGATCCTCCCCGTTGAATTCCAGTGACCCGCAACCTGTAAAAAATTAATGCGTGTGACCCTAAGTTGCATCCTGAAGATTTAAGTTAACTCAACCTGAAGCCTATACCCTAACAACCATACCGTCGTCGTGATTCCAACGCCCGTCTTGTTCATCGATGCGTTGCCCAGGCTAGGAGTTGTGGGCCCGCGTATATCTCGAGGAAACACCACGTATTACAAATTCTAAGAGATTTAATAGAATCTCTACCCACCTTTCACATCAACTAGTCAAGTACACAACCTATCACCATCATTTCAAACCCATGCTCTTCTTTCTCCCCAAGACAAGAAACTCATCCCTTCTCACCCTAAAGTCAACTCTCATGTCACTCAACCCATCACTCCATCCCATCTCCCTTACATAACAACCATCCTCTCTCTCTCATTCTCTACCCATTCCCCAAGCAACCCAAAGAAAGAAAACGTCCAAGGAGAGAAAAGAGAGAAGGACCCCAAGCTCCAGCCCCCTTTCCCTACCCCAATCTCATCATCCCAACCGTCCAATCTTCTTCTCCCACCATTAAAGAGAAAGCCTAGGAGCTAAGGAGTTCAAGGAACGAAGAAGAAGAGAAATAAGTGGGTGAATCTTGGGTTTAGATGTGAATTTTGTTCATTGGACAAGTGGGGCCTACCGATTGATGGTAGGGACCCTACTTTGGGGCCTAGCTGTGGCCAATGGCCCACCATGATGCATATACGAATTTCCATGATGGGGCCATTCTCCATGGAACCTATCATGATGTTTATTTGAATATAAGAAGGTCATCTAGACCTTGCAATTTGTTGGTGGGAAAGGGACGCCCACCATTGATTTTTTATGATTTGAGGGCCAACATGTGGTGGGACCCATTTGATGTATGCTTTGAATCTTGTAAAGGAAGCTCATAGTGGAGGAGCTCCCTTCACCACTCGACTCTCCCCCTCTCTTTCTCTCTCTCTTTTGATGGCCCATTTGATGAATTTATGATTTTATCCACGCTGTCCATCTAGTGGACCACATGGTTGTCCAAACAGTGGGACCGGCCCACCTTGTTGCCCATCGTCCAGCAGCCCTTACTGCCTGTTTTTGGGCCGACATTGCTATGGAGAAACCACAAATACCAGCTTGATTCTTACACTGGTGGGCCACACTGACGTGGACCCCATCTTGCTGTATGTGGTTTACAACCACACCGTCCATTAGTGCTCGCCTAGAGCATGGCTAGATGGGCCAGGAGCTACTGGACGTGATGCTGTCCAGACCATCTAGCAGGTCTGAATGCAGGAAAACACATATATCAACTTGGTCCTAAAGTTGATGGGCCACATGCATGGACCTCATGTGATGTATGTATTCTGTCCACACCCTCCAAACGGTGTGACCAACTTGATGTATTTATTCTGTCCACACCATCCAAACCGTGGGACCCACCTGATGTATGTATTCTGTTCACACCATCCAGACGTTGTGGGACCCACCTGTCGTGTGTTTTGTCCACACCATCTAGCATGGGACGGTGAGACCCACTTGATGTACGTGCTATATCCACACCGTCCAGTGCTATGGTGCCTCGATGTATGTGTTGTATCCATGCTGTCCGGTGGCTGCAGGGTCCCCCCTGATGTATGTTCCATCCACACCATCCAGCGTGGGATGATGGGACCCACCTGATGTGTGTATTTTTATCTAAGCCATCCGTTAGTGGGACACCCAGCTAGGACCCACCTAATGTGTGTATTTATCCAGGTCGTCCATCAGTGGGATGCCCAGCTGGCCCATGTGATGTTTGTATTCTATACTAATATTGTCCATCTAGCGAGGCCCATCATGATGTGTGAGGCCCACCATGATGTATGGGTTATGAGCACACCGTTTGCCCATTTTTCTAGGTCGTGGGCTACCCCATGAGGCCCACTTTGATTTCTGTGTTACACACACTATCCACCCATTTTTCCTAGGCTATGGGCTGCCTTGTGAGGCCCACCATGATGTATGTGCTATAAGTATGCTACCCATCCATTTCACAGTTATAATAGGGTCATAGGCCCTATTGCGAGTTAGATCCCAATCCCTAAATGGGTCGCATTGTAGGAACAATGGTGGTTAAAGGTCCACCATTGTAAACCTCCCTAGGGCCCATAGTTAAGCCTATTTTCACCCTTATCTTGTTGGCCCCCCACTGAGGATACCCATCTCACCCTACTGGGCTAACCCAAACCGTTGCCCCCCCCCCCCCCCCCCCCCACCCATCCAATTAATGTTTTTTCTTTCCACCACACCTTGTAAAATTATCCAAACCTTGGATCCCACCTTGTGTATAGATCGGGCCCCATAGGAAGGCCTAGTTCATTGTACAGGGTGAGGAAGCCCACTTGTTCTTCATAGTTTCACCCTCTCAACTCACCTTATGGTATAACCATTAGACTCACCCATGGTGCCCATTCTTGTTATAAGTACGACACCTAGACCACCCATTATTTAGTACATCATCAACCCTTGCCGTAGATGGAAGAATATGTGGTATTAGATTTGGTATATCCACTATTGAAACTTATCTCGATTCGTGGGTTAGATTCGTCATCCTTGCAAGAGACCCCACCTTAGTATATATGATATGCTAGTACCTTGAGTAGGTTATGATAGTCTAACATGGACCATTCCGTATATACTTCTATATGTCTAGTGAGGCGTATTGTTCAACCCTTACTCTTGTAAGTGACATACCAGGTTAAGGCCGATCATCACCTGTTATATCTGATAATTATGCTAGTGTACTTAGTCTAATAGGATACACTGACAACATGCTTAGTATAACATCATGATACATGCCCATATGCATCATTTGTATACTTGTTATGAGGAGTAATTGATTATAAGATGTCTATGGGACTCCTTGAGAGACAGAGTTGCCCTACATGATCGCGCAGGTTTGATGCATGGCTGGATGGTATGACTCATGCATCTCGCATTCTTGTATGGCATGATCACATGATGCACTAGCGATATCAGGGTTGTGGCCTCCACAGGCTTATCATGGATGGTTAGATTGGATACCAAAAATATTTGGTTCTAGCACATGGGGTGCCATAGATATCCCTGGGTGAAAGCCCCTAAACCCTTATGGTACCAAGAGGTTGATCAAATGTTTAGACCGAGTGGATAAATGAGTGCAGAAGGGCCGGATACCAGTAGGTCGTGTCTCCCACTATATCGTGATCAGTTAGAATGGGGTGCGGCCTTACCCGCCCAATTGGAAGGGGGCAAAGCTAGGCTGAGTTTGACCAGCTCGAGGAATGGGTCAACTACTGACGAGCCAAGTAGATATTGGCTAACTACTGGCTAGGTGGGTAGTGAGGTCTCTTGCACTTACATTGGCTATGCGCCTGGGGGACGGGTAGTCCATGTGGAGTTGTAGTAGACCACAGTGATATCCCAGAGATGAGTTGTACTGATATATGTACTTGATGAGGACTGACATGCTTATGTTGCATCTTCTATACGATATTTGGCTACGTAGGTCTTGCATCGCTAGCCTTAGTATGACTGATAACATTCATGAACTTGCTAGTATTTTCACTTACTATGATATCATATACTTGGAATATGCATTACACACACATGTACAGACCCTCTAAGCTTCATTATAAGCTTATGCACGACCATTGCTTGCTAGTGACGTTAGGACATATCTAAGTTGAGGCAAGAGCATGCGATTTTCCAGACTTGTGATATATATTTATATTTCCCATTCTGCATTGTATTCAAATGATTTATTGCAGTGGATATGTGGTGGTTTTGTTTTGTGACTTGGTTATGCTTGTGGTTATGTTACTCTATAAAAAAATTATATTGAAAATCCTCCTTGTAGGATCCCAGGATCAAAATATAGCATGTGGGTGCCGGGAGCCGAGAATGGGGTACTACGGAGGCTGTCGGCGCTGGATTCGGCGATCAGGAATTCTGTGAGCCCGATTTATGAGTTTGGAGCGTGATAACAGTGGTTAACATGCCCTTGAGCTTAGTAAAAACTTTCTGGCATTGCTCGGTCCACTTGTATGGTGCATCCTTTTGAAGTAGATTACATAGAGGATGAGAGAGGTGACTAAAGTCCTTTATAAATCTTCTGTAAAACTTGGCATGTCTTAGGGCAGGATCACACGTCTCATATGTTCTTGGGTGTTGGTAGGTTAGAGAGAAGATCAATTTTAGCCTTATCTACCTTAATTCCCTTGGATGACATGATGTGTCCAAGGACAATTCCCTTACGAACCATGAAGTGGCACTTTTCCTAATTCAGTACCAAGTTCTTTTCCTCACATCACTTCAGCACATTTTTCAAAATTTTTAAACATTCATTGAAGGATGGACCAAAGACTGAGAAGTCATCCATGAAGACCTCTAAATATTGACCCACCATGTCAGAAAAAATACTCAACATGCATCACTGAAAAGTGGCGGGGGCATTACATAGCCCGATTGGCATCCTTCGGTAATCAAAGGTGCCGTAAGGACATGTATATGTAGTCTTTTCCTGATCTTCAAAGGCTATCTCAATCTGATTGTAGCCTGAATAACCGTCGAGGAAGTAGTAGTAAGAGTGACCGACTAGCCTTTCCAAAATTTGATCAATAAAGGGCAAAGGAAAGTGGTCCTTCCTCGTGACGGTATTCAACTTCCTATAGTCAATGCACATTCTCCAACCAATAGTAATCTTAGTTGGCACAAGTTCATTATTGGCATTGGCTACGATGGTGACTCCAGACTTCTTAGGAACCACCTGAGTTAGACTCACTCATTGGCTATCGGATTAGGGTATATGATACCCACATCCAATAGCTTAAGAACCTCGGCCTTAACCATTTCCTTTATGTTTGGATTTAATGTATATTGTGGTTACTGGGAGGTCTTCGCATTATCCTCCAGATAAATATGGTGAGTACAAATCGAAGGGTCACTTCCCTTGAGATCCGCAATCAACCATCCAAGGGCTCCCTTATGCTCAATGAGAGTAGAGATGAGCATACTCTCCTGTTCTTGCTCAAGGTGGGAAGAAATCACTACCAGTTATGTCTTATCTTGACCTAAATAGACATATTTCAAATCAAAGGGCAAAGGTTTTAGGTCAAGCTTCGATGCCTTGAGATTAGACGATAGAGGCACTACATCAGTTTGGGGCAATTCTTCGAATTGTGGCCTCCACCAGTTAACTTCAAGTACTAGCATAATATCCAGCATGGTTCCCATCTCCCTAATCATATCATCATCAAAATCACGGGAGTATGTCAGGCATGTCTCTAGAGGGTCATAGGATAAGGTTAGAAGTGCTCTATCTTCCACTAAAGAATCATTCAGGTTAGTATTGTGGGAATCGTCTTCGTCCTCTAACCATTGGCCTGTGTTGAAAAAGATATTCAACTCCAATGTCATATTCCCAAAAGACAAACTCATGACTCCATTCTTACAATTAATGATTAAGTTTGATGTAGCAAGGAATGGGCGACCAAGAATGACTTGAATTAGAGTGCTCATGTCTACAATGGGTTGAGTATCCAGGACGATAAAATCTACTGGGTAATAGAATTTATCAACCTGGACCAACACATCCTCTATTATCCCTCTCGATACACGAATTGAGTGATCAACAAGTTGTAATGTGGTTTGGGTGGGTTTTAATTACCTAGACCTAATTGTTCGTAGACCGAGTATGGGATTAGATTTACACCTGCTCCTAAATCAAGAAGTGCGTGCTCACTGCAGTAATTCCCAATTACACAAGCGATGGTTAGGCTACTAGGATCTTTGTATTTTTATGGCACATCTTACTTTAGGATGGCACTCACTCTTTCAGTTAAAAAGATTTCCTTTTGAATATTTTGCCATCTTTTAGTTATACATAAGTCTTTTAGAAATTTGGCATATGAAGGTATTTGTTTAACTACATCCAGTAAAGGGATGTTGGCCTTTACTTGTTTCAGCACCTCTAGAATGTCCTGTGAGTTAGAGAGAGGTTTTGGTGCTATCAACTATAGAGGAAATGGGGTAGTCGGCTTGCCTTGAAGCTTCAGTTCTAATTCTTGTGGGGCAATGCTAAGTCTATCATTATTGTCCTCTTCCAGGTCCTTAGGCATTTCAGTCCTAACTGGAATGGTTTTGTCAATAGTCTTCCCACTCCTAAGAGTGGTGATAGATTTAGGTTGCTCCCTCTGATTTGAAGAGCTTGGATCACTTATTTGGTATTGCG
This sequence comes from Magnolia sinica, assembly GCF_029962835.1. Classification (NCBI taxonomy): domain Eukaryota; kingdom Viridiplantae; phylum Streptophyta; class Magnoliopsida; order Magnoliales; family Magnoliaceae; genus Magnolia; species Magnolia sinica. The sequence goes on from NC_080579.1 coordinate 55,554,168, forward strand.
ATTTAGGATTGCAGAAAGGTTGAGCAGGAAGCATCCCCCTTTCTATAACCGTAATACGTGAATCCATCTTTTACATAAATTTTATAAGTTCTCATATTGCTTGAGTAAGCTACTAAGTTTGTGAGGAATTTTGAACCGGTTCTTCTTGAGGTTTCCCTTGATTTGGAATTTGATTAAAGAAACCTTGAGGGGTAGCAGTTTGTCCATTCCTTGAGGAGGTAGGTTCATTAAAAGGTCTTTGGTAATTATTCAGGGCATTAGTTTGCTTAATTAATTAATACCTCTTGAAAGGCAAATATTGTTGGACAATATTTAGTTGTGTGAATGTTGCATACACAAATACCGTAAATAGTTTCCTTAGCCTTATCCTTCTTTAGTTCCATGGCCTCGAATTTTCTTATGAGATTAGGCACTTTAGCATTGATATCATCATCCTCTTTTAGAAGGTATAATCTGCCCCTCTCCTTTGATTGAGTGGGCCTAGAAAAGGTCCTTGATTTTGGGCAAGTGTCCCATGATTGTGCATTTTTAGTAAGTCTGTCCACGTAGTCTCACACATCATCGACATTTTTATTCATGAATTCCCCATTGCACATTGTCTTGACCAATTGACGCATGGAAGATGTCAGTCCGTCATAGAAAAAGTGTGTAATACGCCACCTCTCAAAACCATGCTGGGGGCATGAACTGACAGGATCCTTGAACCGCTCCCAACATTGGAAGAATGTTTTATCCTCCTTTTGGGCGAAGTTCATGATTAACTTTCTAAGGGTGTTCATTTTATGATGTGGAAAAATTTTCTTTATGAACTCTCTTATCATATCATTCCATGTGCCAATAGATCAGGGACGTAGTGAATGCAACCACGTCTTAGGTTTCTCTTTCAAAGAAAAAGGAAAGAGTTTCACTCTGACCGTGTCCTCAGACACGTTAAGAAAATATAAAGTTGCTATAATCTCATCAAACTCTTTCAAGTGCAGATATGGACTTTCAGGTTCTAGTCCATGGAATTTTAGAAGCAGTTGGATTGCCCCTGGCTTAATATCCATATGTTCCAAATTTTCTGGAAGAACCATGCATGAGGCTGTACTCACCCCGCCAGTTGTAAATAATCTCACAAAGTATGATGTAGGGGTACTTGATGCACCTCATTCTCATCCTGGACTTCCTCAACCCGAGGTTGAGGTTGCCTTCTTGGTTGATTGACCGGTTGATTGGCAGCCATAACTTCAATTAACTCCGAGGATCTTGAGTGGTGTATAATTCTGTGATGGATACATAACCGCTCGACTATCCTCCTTCACTCAAACAACGTCGAGTGTTGTCACGGACTCACTTGGTCATAAAACACTCTCAGCCATTAATTTCAGATTCAATCTTAAATCTAACAAGAAAAGAGGGAATAAGAATTATAGAAAAAGAAAGGAAGAGAATTAGAAAGAAGTTACCAAATTCGAAGTTCCTAATTTAAGATCCTGCAAAACAAAACAAAAGAAATTAGTTTCTAAAAAAAAAAATAGAAATTCTAAAATTAGAAAGTTTCTAAAAACATAAATAAAAAGATGAGTTAGTTTCTATATAAAAAAATAATCCTAGAATTAGAAAGTTTCTAAAAACAGAAAACAAACCCTAACCTAGAAATAGAAAGAAAGAAAAATTAAAAAGAGATTACCAAATTAAAAGTTTCTATATTAGGATCCTACAAAACAAGAAAGTTAAGTTAGTTTCTAAAATAATTCAGAAAAACCTAATCCTAAAAATAGAAATTAGAAAAATAATAATCTTAAACTAATTCCAAAAATAGCTAATCTTGAAAAAATGCAACCGTTAGTCCCCGGCAACGGCACCAAAAACTTGTTCACAACCCCGAGTGTTGGGTCATGATGTAGTAATAATCTCGGTGAGACTGAGGTCGAATCCACAGGGACTGAACTTGTACATTTCTGAAAGTAACTAGAACTAGAACTAGAAGAAGATGTGAAACTAAAACTGAAGTAATTGAGAGAGTAATTGTGATTAAAGTGATTAAAACTAATAAATTCAAAGGTGGTAACTAGGGTTTCGAAGGATCCACTTGTAGAGATCAGGGAGATTTATGCTTGATTCAATGAAACAACTGGAATCAGAGTCCCATCTTATCCAGTTGGAAGATACCTCAATAAAACCAAATCTAAACTTCCTTTGACCTAATTCTCAATGGATGAGAGTTGTGAGAACTGGAAGTGATTCCATCATAAAACCATGCCCAGGAAACAATGGCTCACAATAAGATATACCAATCTCAAAAACAAACATAAGAGAATCATGAAAATTTCTCAATCTCAATACATGAAAAAAATATACTCAAAGCTATCGCAGATCTATTGTAATTTAAGTCACAACAGACCATTAAAAATTAAAAGTATTTCTTAAATATCAAACTAGAATCAAAGAGAGTTTAACTTAAACATGAATCAAAGTAATAGAAAACATCCCATCATGCTACAAGCTTCACCACTTAACCTTAGCTAAGAGGTTTAGCAAACCATAGACATGATTGAACTAAAATCTCTTAAGAAAAGCACAAAAACAACTAAGGAAGATGAAGAAAAACTCTTGGCGATAATTTCTCCACACTTTTGCTTCACTCCTCAAACCCTGGAAGATGCCTAGGAACATCTTAGGGACCCCTATTTATAGTTTTGCAACTCAAACTTTAGCACCGAGTCAGAAAAAATCAGAAACCGCCTTAAATTTACGCAGTCCATGTGCTATCTGTGTAACCTTAGACTGGTCGAGGACAACCGTCGACTGGTCGAGGGTCACCTTCGACTGGTTGAGGGTCTTCTTCAACTGATCGAGGATTTTGGAAATTTAGAGGATTTTGTCACTGGAGTTCGAGTCGAGGAACCTTCGACTAGTCGAGCAGGATCCTTCGACTGGTTGAAGATGGGCTTAGACTAGTCGAAGGAGGCAAATTTTTAGGGTTCCTTTTCTTCACTTCAAGTCTTCAATGTTCTTTCATTCCTCACTTGGTTTTCTTAAATTGTTGGCATGTGAATTCTTCATTCTTGGTCTCATAGATCCATCCTTGGCTTCGGTGATTCTTGAGCGTTAAATCCATGCTTTTAACATCCTTTTGAATCCAAGCTCTTAAATTCACCTAACAACACAAACATGATTAAAATAGAACAGTAAGCATTATCATGTTCATAAGCCAACTAATAAATGGGGGACAATATGCAATATTTGACTCTTAACACCATACCAATGACATACCAAAATAATAAAGTTTACATATCAAAAATAAAATTTACAACTCCAGACTTGGCAAGTAATACAAAATCATGTTGCTCCCCCTTAGTGTTTACCTGTAAATAAGAGAAACAAACAATTTTTGCAAGAAATAACATTGTTTTGGTGGGTAGGTTTCTTCTCCCCCTTTTTGTCAGTTATTGGCAAAGAGATAATTAAGAAATATTCCAATAATATTTGATAACGGATAAAATAGAGGATAAGAGAATAAATATTGTGATGAAATAAGCAATAAGAGTATCATCCGGGCAAGGAGTATATCATCATAAGCAAACAACTCATATGTTAGATAAAGAAGATAGCAATATAGAGAGTATCTAACATAAGAAAAACTGATAATATCAAAACTTCATCAAAATTACTACCCAAAGATTGGGTAGTTTCCTCCACCATCCAAAAAAAAAAGAGTTAAGCCCTTAAGGGCATACTAAAACCAAAAAAATTTATCCAGTTTTAACAACACAGCAACGAAACTTCATCTCGAAGATCCACCTCCAAGTAGAGGGATAAAAGTGCGCCGAGATAGAAGCAATTCTATGATATGCTTCCCAACATGTTGGAGAGCGTCAAGTCGTAATTCAACGCCAAAGAGCCTATTTTCGCATTGTCAGAGACAGGCTTCAATATTTAACTGTTTGTCAAGGAGAAAATGAATTGGATCATTTTGGCGAAGATGGCATCCCGTGTTGACTTATAGAAGACTTGGTGCAAGTAGTGGAGTACGACACGAATCCCAGCCAGTGGCCATGGGAGTTTCTTAAGCTTCGTCGCCGCTCCTGTATTCCTGATTTTCATCAAGTGTAGTTGCAAACACATTTAGTTGAATTAGAGTTTCTTTAGTGAAGCACACAGTAGGATAAACCGTAGCATGAGTAGGTGACAACCCAAGAAATTTTAAGAGTTTGTAAATGACACTAGGGAGAGGAAGGCCGGTACAATGATTGCCCTTGACTACTTGGATCAATTGTTTTAGGATAAGAGTGGGTAGACAAATCTCAATTCCCTGAAGGATGTCATATAGGATATTCAGAACAAAAGGAGATATCATATCTCTGGAAACTTTGCATGTGTATGCATTTGTACTCAGAATGTTTTGCATTACTTTCATAGTCGAGTCGAAATGGGATGAATGAAGGAAGTTTTGTTTATGCTGGGGAATTGTGGAGCCATCACACAAAGCACGGGTTATTTCTCCTAAGACTCCCAAATGATTCAAAGGACGAACAGTCGGGGGAGTGTGTGTGACTCTGAGATGCAATAGTTGGCTCAACACTAAAGATGTAATCTCCTTGACTTTGTTCATGTAGTTAAGGCTAATTGATGGAGGATCATCTTCTGTGTCGTGATAGGAGTTTAAAAACTGATGAATGAGATCATATTGGATCTCTCCTCTAAAATACAGTAAGTTATCCCACCCAATTGATCCTAAGTAAAGATCAATCCCATATGGTTCAATAAGGACGGATCTGATTACTCTGTCATGGACACCTTTGTTTGACATAGCCATTTCATTCAGATTTTAATATGAGAGATTATTTCTTCTAAAGGAATTTTCTCCTCTTGCAGGAGCCTTGCCCTTATCTTTAACCATTGTTGTGTTGTAATCATATTTATTAAAAAATTAAGCAGAAATACTGATATTAAGTTTATGAAGATGCACATACAACTCTAAATTTTAGATTTTCAAATATGATGTTGAGGGTTAAATATTGCATATTATTCCCTATTTATTTCTTGGTTTTACAAACATAATATGGCTTAACAGTATATTTTACATGTGTTTGTGTTGTAAAGTGAATTTAAGAGCTTGGATTGAAAAGAATGCTAAAAGCATGGATTTAGTGCTCAAGAATTTCCTAAGAAAAGAAAGGGGTCTTTGGAGACCAAGATTGAAGATTTCAAGACTCCAAGATCCAAGAAAACTGAGAGGAGAAGGAAGGAAGTCGAAAGAACAAGCGTGGAAACCACAAAGACTGTGCCATCGAGAACCGTTTGATGACATCGAAGATCCATTCAATGACATCGAACACTAGTCGATGACATCGAATTTATGAGGAAAAATCGAGTTGGTTACTGGACATATTGAGTGCTTTTCTCGATCAATCGAAGACATGTTCGATGACTCGAAGGAAGGTGTTCGATGACATCGAAGACTGCTTGATGGCATCAAATTTATTGAAGAAATTGAAGCAACTCGCTGGACTGTTTTAGACACATTGTCGATAACTTGAAGACTTGTTCGATGAATCAAAGCTTCGCTTGATGACATCGAAGGACGGTTCAATGACATAGTGACTTACGCAGTGCGAAAGAAGAAAAGGCGTGACTTCTGGATTCAAACCCTTCAATGACATCAAAGGGTGTTTGATGACATTAAACCGGTTACGCAGTGTTACATGGACTGTGTAAATTTGATCTAATTTTGTATTTTACGGAACTTAGCTTATAAATAGGGGTTACCTAAGTCTTTTTAAGATATTTAAGGTTTGGAGAAGTGGAGCAAAAGGGTGGAGCCACTTCCCAAGAGTTCTTCTTCCCTTCTTCTTAGTTTTTAATGCTTTCTTCTTGGGTTTTTAATCCAATCATGTCTATGGTTGGCTAGATCCCTTAGATAGGGCCAAGGGGTGAAGCTTGTAGCATGGCTGACATGCTTTTCTTATTTGATTCGTGTTATTGTTGAACTCCTTTGATTCTAGTTTGATATTTAAGGAATACTTTTAGTGTTTAATGGTTTGTTGTGACTGAAATTACAATGGATTTGTAATAGCTTGAAGTATCTTCTTTTTCTGTTTGGAGTTTATGAAAATAAGAAATCCTTTTGTTCTCCACCGTCCCTTAGGCATGGCTGAGTGATGGAATCCCTTCTAGTCTTCACAATTCTCTTGTGTTAGTTGTTGGATTGGTATATCATGTTGTCTACCATAGTCTCCTAACATGGTTAGGTGATGGAATCAATTCCAATCTTCACAACTTTCATCCATTGAGAATTAGGTCAATGGAGGTTCAGATCTGATCCTAATGAATACCTTCCAATTGGATTGGATAGGACTCCAATTCCAATTGAGTGCCTTAAACCAAATAAGGAAACATCCTAATAGTTGTAAGTGGATCCCTATAAACCCTAGTTCCCACCTTTAAATTATTAAGTTATCATTAAATCTCTCACAATAACTCTCTACACTTCTAGATTTAGGTTAGATCTTCTCCTAGTTTTTATTCTAATTACTTTCAGAATAGATTCACAAGATTAGTCCCCATGGATTCAACCTCGGTCTCACCGAGATTATTACTACATCGTGACCCTACACTTAGGGTTGTGAACAAGTTTTTGGCGTCATTGCTGGGGATTAGCGGTTGTGTCATTTTGAGATTGATTAGCTTTAAAAATGGGTTAAGATTAGGATTTATTTACTTTTTATTTTTAATATTAGGTTTTCTCTAGATTTTTGTTTTAGAAACTAACTTAACTTTCCTATTTTGTAGGATCCTAATATAGAAACTTCTAATTTGGTAATCTCTTTCTAATTTATCTTTCTTTCTATTTCTATATTAGAGTTTGTTTTCTGTTTTTAGAAACTTTCTAATTATAGGATTGTTTCTTTTAAAAAAACTAACTCATCTTTCTATTTCTAATTTTAAAATTTATGTTTTTAGAAATTGATTTCTTTAGTGTTATTTTGCAGGATCTGAATTTCGAAACTTCCAATTTGGTAACTTCTTTCTAATTCTAGATTTCTCTCTCTTCTTTCTTTTAGGTTAGAATCTGAAATTGAGGGTTGAGAGTGTTTCATGCCCAATTGGGTCCATGACAACACTCGACGTCTTTTGAGTGAAGGAGGATTGGTTGAGGGGTTATCTACCTATCTTAGGATTAGACACCACTCGAGATCCGTAGAGTTAATTGAGGTTATGGTTGCAAATCAACCTGTAAATTAACCAATGAATCAGTCGTAACCTTGAGAATGAGAATGAGGTGCACCATGCACCCCCGCCTCCTACTCTACGAGATACTTACAACTGGCATGGGTGAGCACGCCCTCATGTATGGTTTTTCCAGGAAACACAGGAAATATGGATAACAAACCTGGAGTGATCCAACCTCTTCCAAAGTTCCTTGGAGTTAAATATGAAAGTCCATACTTACACTTGCAACAGTTTGATGAGGTTATAGCCACTTTATACTTTCCTAACATGTCTGAGGACACGGTCGGGCTGAAACTTTTTCGTTTCTCCTTAAAAGAAAAAAGCAAAGACGTGGTTGCACTCACTACGTTCGTGATCTATTGACACATGGAATGACATGATGAAGGAGTCTATAAAAAAATTCTTTCCATACCATAAGACGAACATCATTAGGAAGTCGATCATGAACTTCGCCCAAAGAGAAGATGAAAAATTCTTCCAATGTTGGGAGCGGTTTAAGGATCTCGTCAGTTCATTTCCACAACACGGTTTTAAAACATGGTGCATAACAACTTTCTTCCACAATGGATTGACATCTTCAATGCACTAATTCGTCGAGACGATGTGCAATGGGGAGTTCATGACCAAGAATGTCGATGAGGTGTGGGATTACTTTGACAAACTTGCTGAAACCGCACAATCATGGGACATCACCCTGAAACTGAGCACCATATCTAAGCCTACTCAAGCAAGGGAGAGAGGTGGGATATACTTGTTGAAAGAGGATGTCGATATAAATGCTAAAGTGGCCAGTCTCGCAAGGAAGGTCGAGGCCATGGAACTTAAGAAGGATAAGGCTAAGAAAGTTGTTTGCGGTATCTGTGCTTGCAACATACATACAACTGAAAATTGCACAACAATACCTACCTTTTAAGAGGCACTTAATGAGCAATCGAATGCTATGAACAGCTACCAAAGACCTTTCAGTGGACCCATATCTAACACATACAATCCGAGTTGGAGAAATCATCCAAACTTCAGTTGGAGAAACAGACAAATTGCTACACCTCAAGGATTCCCTAATCAAATTCAACATCAAGGGAAACCTCAGGAGGATTTGATTTTAAAGCATCTTCAAAATCAAGAGCTTTTCAATCAGGGTATGCTGCAAGTCTTTCAAGACCTCACAAAGGCCACAAGGACTTGAGACTAAATGTGTGATTGGCAAAAAGGGGAGCCTTCTAGCTTAACCACTCCCCAATCCAAAACCGCAATATGAAGTTAGCAACCCAAGCTCTTTAAATCAAATGGAGCAAGCTAAATCTATCACCACTCTTAAGAGTGGGAAGACCATTGACAAAACTCTTTCAGTTAAGGCTGAAAAGCCTAAGGACCCGGAAGGGGACAATAATGATAAGTCTAGCCATGCCGCACAAGAATTAAAATCGGAACCTCGAAGGAAGCTAATTGCCCCATTTTCCCAACGGTTGATAGCACTAAAACCTCTCTCTAACTCCTAGGACATTCTAGAGGTGCTTAAGCAAGTGAAGGTCATTATTCCTCTTCTATATGCTGTGAAGCAAATAGCTTCATATGCTAAATTTCTGAAAGACTTATGTATGACCAAAATACTGTAAAATATTTAAAAAAAGATCTTTTTAACTAAAAAAGTGAGTGTCATCCTAAAGAAAGATGTGCCACAAAAGTACAAAGATCCCGGTAGCCCAACCATCGCTTGCATAATTGGGAACTACTAGATTGAGTACACACTTCTTAACTTAGGAACTAGTGTGAATCTGATACCATACTCGGTCTAGCAGCAACTGGGTCTAGGTGAATTAAAACCCACTCGTACCACGTTACAACTTGCTGATCGCTTATTCATGTACCAAGAGGGATAATTGAGGATTTGTGGGTCCAAGTTGACAAATTCTACAATCTACCTGTAACATCTTGAAAAATTCTGTACAAAACCCGAGTACCACCTCAAATAGAAATCACTTAGGATTCAATCCTTTAGAAATTAAATGAGAATTAACTAACACTAAACTCGATTACCTATGAAATTAGCACCAATCACTTAAAATACGATCTGCAAGACCCAAAACCTGTAGAATTGTTAATGCTACGTTACCATGAAATCTAAGATCCAACTCTAAACCCAATTGTTCTCGGGAACAGTCAGAAACTTCGTATCAGACCTGGACCGCACGTCGAAAGCCCGATAGCGATGATCTTAGACAATTATGACCGCCTTGTTGGACTTGACAATCACCTCGAAAATCAAGTCTAGATGTTGTCCTGAGATGATTTGCTTGAGTCTGGAGTGAAGAGTGTGAGAAAGGTGAATTTATTTAGAAAATAAATATGAATTTAAGTAATCTGAGTCGTGTCGCTTGCACGCCGATTATAAGCATTCTGACCATTGGATTTTGACCCAAATTCACCCTTAGATCAGGGAAGATGGCCCACACATGTCAAAGTACTTGTGGCCCTGATCGAGTTTCAGTGACCGCTGAACTGAAACTGGTCCGCCATGGTCGATCTAAAAACCCGATCGGACTGAAAACTTAACTTGCTTAAGATTTGATATTAGCGAGCTTAATTCCGACCGCATTTAGTAAAAGGACCTCCATAAACGCTCCATTGGATTGAAATAAGCCCGATTTGGTTATAACCTAAGTATAACTTAGCTCTAGGGCTAATTCCATCAGTTTTAGGCCTATATAAAGACCTTAAACCCTCTCTCACATATTCCATACGAATTTTCAAACCCTAGCTAAGAAAGAAAGGAAAAAGAGAGAAAGTGAGAGAGAAGTTGGTGAATCATCTTGGGATTCTTCCCAGCTACTCTACGTGTCTAATCCATCGCAACTGAATCATTATTCCGACGATTCTGATTCCATTTTTTGGCTAAGTCAATCAAACCCTAACCTGTTTTGGAACTGATAATAGTCTATGTGTGATGTAGCTAACCTAATTCATGCCTTAGGTTGCCTTTTCGCCGTTGACGAAGATTTATCGTCTAAATCAAATTCGTAGCACATTTTCTGGTTTAAGGTGCGGACTATATTCGTATAGGTTATGGTTTTCAAAGCTTTCAATGTTAGTTAATGATTTATTACTGACGTGGGTGCCATTTCACATGCCAAATGCAATGTCTGTTTCGTTTTACGTATGTGTATAGCCTATGTTGTAAATAGAGTGATTCATGTGTTTGCTTGAAATGTTTGTATGCATTTGAAATTTGATGTTGTGGTTACCATGATTAATTGTCATAGGAATATGATTGTTATGTATGCGGCAACTCCTTGACAAAAGGATTTACCCTAATATGTAATATGTCTGACATACGCGATGTATGTTGCAACGTGTAGTCTGTGTTTGTGAAAATGTCTGAATGAGTTTGTAGTTAGTAAGGTGTGAATTATGAGGGAGTTGAGATATAAAATCCCAAATACCTTACTGTGTGTATGATTTGCTCCATGCAAGTTGTTTAGTTTTATCACTTTACTTATGAAATGCATGTGTATGGATTCTCGTTTATGTTGCATGTTATAACATGTTTGCTATTATGGTTGGATGACTTGGTTATTCCTGTTTTGACTACTTCATATACTTATTGGATAAGGTTGAATGTGTATGGGACCATGTTATGGTCCAGGCAATCGGTAACAAGCTTTGAGTTCGTGGCTGAGATCGCTTTTGCCGCGCAGGACGTGTTTGACGAACCCGAGTCATATTAGAGTTGTCGGCAGTAGTTTGGCCACAAGGAGTGTTTGCACACTTCATGTCGATCAATTCAACATGCACTCATGCTCGTCGAGCTCCTCAAGTAACCCGATTGGCCCGATGGATGTTCACCATGTATGGACGCTATTGTTTGAATTTAGGGTACCAAACTTACCAGTGAAATCCCGTTAACCTTGGTACCACGATCCGCTAAGACTCATGAGCCGGACATGGTGGTATGGGACACCATGGTCGAGCTGTCAGCCTACGCTGGGGTGACAAGCCTCCCCGTAGTGACCAGTGAGCAATCCAAACTCGCGAGCCGATTATGGTGGTATGGGACACTATATTCGTGCTGTTGGCCTACATTGATTGGTGACGAGCCCTTTGTAGTGACCTTGAGCATACCTTGATACTGCATTGGGGCGATGAGCCTTATTATAGTAACTAGGGTATGACTAGGCATACATTGATTGGTGACGAGCCCTTTGCAGCGACCTAAAACCATAACATCGCATGAGATTGCCTAAGACTGACGACCCTATAATGGATCATTGTTTGGAAATTTATATAAGGGAGGTACCTTAGCTTCCCAATCCTGCTGTATGAAAAGGACTAATAAGAACTTGGTAATCACGTTCATGTACCACATTGCATGTGCTTTGACGTGGAAGAGCACTACGGGTGGTTGCTATGTGCGCCGTAAGATGTAAACGCTGAGGGAGTGTAGGTGAGGGCATCCATCATTACTTCATATCATCCTTGCATTAACAAGAGTACCTAGGACATGTTTGATTATACTGCTTGATTGAATTGATAACATGTTAACCTTTGCTGTATAGCTCCACTGAGCTGATCACTCACTCCCACGTTCTAGGACGGTGTTTAAACACCAACTAGACTCTGTCTTAGATACAGATGATGATGCGACCCACGAGGCAGAGCAGGTGTATGATGATGATGAGGAGGCATTCTCCTTCATGCAGTTCTTAGGCGGGTTCATGTGAGCCGTGTCCTGAGCTACGGGGATTCAGGGCTATTTTTATAGTGTTTTATCTTATTTTAATACTTATATTTTAAGACAAATACTTGTAATTATGACCTGGTAGAGCATACATATCTTGGGGACTTATATTGGTATATATATTTCTTTAGTCTTCCGCTTGCATATTTTACCTGTCCCTGGATTATGTTTGCTGATTTGGCTTAATCTACTTCATGTTTCATGCACTAATACAGACAACATACATCCATCATTATATATGTTGCATAAGTGATGTTTTGGAACTCGGGAGCTGAGCTATGCTCGACCCCCCGATTTTCAAGGCGTTACACTACCTCTCTACTATCCGGTAGATTATATCGTCTTAGATACTCAACCCATCGTGGACATGAGTACTAAATTCCCGTCATTCTTGCTCGCCCATTCCTTTCCACTTCAAATGCAATCATTAATTACAGGAATGGAGTTATGAGTATATCTTTCGAGAATATGACATTGAAGTTGAATATGTTTTTCAACACAAGCAAATAATTACAGGAAGAAGACGATTCACACGATATTAAGTTGATTGATTCTAACCTTATCTTCTGACCCTCTAGAGACGTGTCTGGCTCACTCCCATGATTTTGATGATGATATGATTAGGGAGATGGGGACCTTGCTGGATACTGTGTCGGTACTTAAAGTTAACCGGTGGAGGCCATAATTTGAAGAATTGTCCCAAACAAATGTAGTACCTCTACCATCTAACCTCAAGGCACCAAAGCTTGACCTAAAACCTTTGCCCTCTAATTTGAAATATGTCTATTTAGGTTAAGATGAGACATATCCGGTGGTGATTTCTTCCCACCTTGAGTAAGAACGAGAGAGTATGCCCGTATCTACTCTCATTGAGCATAAGGGAGCCCTTGGATGGTCAATTATGGACCTCGAGAGAATTGACCCTTCAATTTGTACTCACTACATTTATCTAGAGGATAATGTGAAGACCTCCTGGCAACTACAATGTAGATTAAATCCAAACATGAAGGAAGTGGTTAAGGCTGAGGTTCTTAAGCTATTAGATGTGGGTATTATATACCCTATATCAGATAACTAATAGGTGAGTCTAACTCAGGTGGTTCCTAAGAAGTCTGAAATCACCATAATAGTCAATACCAACAACGAACTCGTGCCAACTAGGGTGACTACAGGTTGGAGAATGTGCATTGACTACAGAAAATTAAATACCGTCACTGGGAAGGAGCACTTTCCTTTGCCCTTCATTGATCAAATCTTGGAAAGGCTAGCTGGTCACTCATACTATTGCTTCCTTGACAGGTATTTAGGTTACAACCAGATAGAGATAGCCCTTGAAGACCAAGAAAAGACCACGTTCACATGTCCCTTTGGCACCTTTACCGAAGGATGCCATTCGGACTGTGTAATGCCCCCGCCACTTTTCAGCGATGCATGTTGAGTATTTTTTCTAACATGGTGGGGCAATATCTATAGGTCTTCATGGACGACTTCTCTGGCTTTAGTCCATCTTTCAGCGATTGCTTAGAAAATCTTAAATGTGTGCTGAAAAGATGTGAAGAAAAGAATTTAGTACTAAATTAGAAGAAGTGTCATTTCATGGTTCGTAAGGGAATAGTCCTTAGACATATCATTTCTTCCAAGGGAATTGAGGTAGATAAAGCTAAAATTGATCTTATCTCTACCCTACACCCACCCAAAAGCATATAAGACGTGCGATCCTTTTTAGGACATGCTGGATTTTACAAAAGATTCATAAAGGACTTTAGTCACATCTCTCATCCTTTATGTAATCGACTTCAAAAGGATATTCCATATAAGTGGACTGAGTAACGCCAAGAAGATTTTTCTAAGCTCAAAGGCAAGTTTACTACCATACCTATCTACAGCCACCCGATTGGAACATTCCTTTTGAACTTATGTGTGATGCATCTGACTATGCTATTGGGGTGGTGTTAGTCTAGAGAAAAGAAAAGAAGCCCTTTGTTATACATTTCACAAGTAAGACTTTAAATTTTGCCTAAGTAAATTACTCTACTATGGAAAAGGAACTCTTAGCCGTAGTATTCGCATTGGACAAATTTAGATCTTACTTGATCAGATCCAATATCATTATCTACACTGATCATGCAGCGCTCAAGTATCTTCTTTCAAAGAATGATACTACTTTAGGAATTTGATTTGGAAATAAAAGATAAAAAAATGAGTAGAAAACGTAGTGGCTGACCACCTTTCGAGGCTTGACCTCCTTAATTCCCTTGAGACGGAACCCATAAATGACATGTTCCCTGATGAACAATTGTTTAAAGTCTCCCATTTACCTTGGTTCGCTGATATTGCCGATAATCTTGCCACAGGTTTCACGCCGACACATTGGACTGCGCAAGATAAGAAGAAATTTTTGCCAAGGTACATAGATTCTTCTAGGATGATATGTATTTTTTAAAATATTGCTTAGATCAAATTTTGAGGAGATGTGTGCTAAATAATGAACACCAAAGTGTCATCTTCTTCTGTCACACTCAGGCCTGTGGCGGTTGAAAGTACCTTTATTTGTCAATTAGTGTGACGGTCGAGTCGATATGTTAAGAGAGCCCCGTATGAAGATAATTCAAGATGCTGCCTCAACTAGATGGGTGAATCAAGAATGCCAAAGGTAAATTAAACCTCACATCCCATGTCCAAAACCCACAGGTATATAATTCCCTTTAAAAATCGTAGAACAATAAAACAATTCAATATTTGAAAACTTGGTACAAATAGTTAAATCTTCTAAGTTTTCTATAGGTCACTTCGAGCAATTGAGCATGGGTCAATGACATTGAACACACATCAAACATGTCTCAATGCCATCGAAAAGTGACCCTCATATGTCCATTAACCATAGGTATATTTGGACTGAAAATTCAATTCATCGAACATACCTTCGATGACATCAAACCTGTGTGTTCGATGACATTGATGGCGTTTCGAGGAATCAAAGAACTTAGAGTTTTTATCTAGCAAGCTTCTGAAAATTTTGAGGAATCGAACTATTTTCGATGTTATCAAGATTCAAACTCCGATGACATCGAACAGGGTCCGATGACGGTTAAGCAAATGTCCAGCATGCTTCGAAGGAAAATATGTTTGAAAGATTGAGGAATCGAAATAGGTTTGATGACATCGAGATTCAAATTTCGATGACATTGAATTAGGACACAAAATCGTCCAGGAAACTTTGACATAAAATCACGGATAAATTTGAGGAATCGAACTAGATTCGATGACATCAAAATTAAAAATTCGATGACATCGAATCAAGTTCGATGACATCGAACGCAGTCAGATTCTGACAATTATATTACCGTTGGACACTTTGGCTTTATAAATAGAAGTTTGGTTCTATTGTTTGTATTGAGAAAAAGAGAGAGTTCCAAGGGGGTAACTTCTTACCTACCAACATTAAGCCTTCTTCCCATGGAAGTTCATTCCCCAACCCTTTCTTATTCATTGAACACTCAATAGATTGGATTGGAGAATGAACTTCAGCATTCAAGGATCCTCCAGCAACTACTTAATGACAAATCATTATGCTAGATTATCTTGAATGCTTTAAATCACTGTCTCTTAATTACTCACATTTAATAGAGTAAATTTCACCAAAAACCTTGACCCAACCCCAGATACTTACATTAGAGAATCTTCAAGTGTTGCGGTTCAAGGGAGATGAAGAATCTCCATCATTAGAGGAGATCGTCTTCATCATATGCTAAACGGGACTCATCTACTTACGAGTAAGTCATTAGAGTCCAAAGATCATGTTGATCATTCCTTGTGTAGGATTGGGTCATAGGTTGTATCTCAAACTTACCAAGTCCTCAATGGAGGCCTCCGATGGGAGAGTACGTCTAGATTCTTTGTGTAGAACCTTAGCCTATGTGGCCTAAATCTAGGTTCTTTATGTAGAACCTTGGCCTGTGTGGCCTAAACCTAGGCCCTTGTGTAGGACCTTGGCCTGTGTGGCCTAAACCTAGGTTCCTTGTGTGGGACCTTGGCTTGTGTGGCCTAAACCTAGGTGCTTTGTGTAAGACCTTTGATCTTGTGTAGGGCATAAACTGTTGAGTCCTTGTGTAGAACAGTTTGGCTTGTGTAGGCTTTCTTAAGAACCTTGTGTAGGTCCTAGTGTCAACCTTGTGTAGGTTGTAAAGGTTTGAGGTGAACCTGATTTAAAACATCCGTTAGTGAAATCCAGTACACTTAAGGGTTGAGTGCGTCTGCTAGGAGTGGAGTAGGCACATAGCTGAACCACTATATATGATTGTGTTTGGCATTGCTGTTTTCAAATTCATTTGATTACGTTTATCTTGAATGCTTACAACGATGCATGATTATTTGAATGATTAGAACTGATAGGAATCACATCCCACACACACACACACTCATATACACGATCCGTCATAGACTAGCTGTTTAACTTGTTCAATCTTGAATAGTCTATTTTTTGGATCCTCTACTTGGCTTGGAAGCCTTTAGTGTTAAGATGATTGTATCTTGATTAACTGCATGATAGATCAAGATTGGGATAGTAGTATTTTAAATTGGCATAAATTTTATAAAGTCCTATTCACCCCACTCTAAGACACTTTGACCTATTCCATACTTTTATTATAGCGGTCTATATTGCAATTTCAATTGGTATCAGAGCGGGTTCCTCTTGAAGTGTTTAATCACCTAGAGGAAGATCTTGACTGAAGTAGGAATTATTGACAAAGGAGATGGACCATCAGTCTCGCGTCCTTCCATCTTTAAAGGCTTAAATTATACATATTATGAAGACAAGATACCGTCTCTAAAGAAAATTGTAACCAAATGGATTATAAGGAATAAGAACAATTGCCTTGTAATTCATACCGCTCTTAAAGTAAGCAATAGTTCTAAGTGGTATCTTGATAGCGGTTGCTCCAGACACATGACCAGTGACCGGACCCATTTTTGTAATTATTCTAAATTTGATGGTGGGCCAGTTACATTTGGTGATGGGAGCACCGCTAAGAGAATTGGGTAAGGAACAATAGTTGGCCTAGATTGCCCAAGATAGAAGATGTTCTTTGTGTAGAAGGATTAAAACATAATCTTCTGAGTATTTCCCAAATCTGTGACAAATAGCACATGGTCACTTCTCTAGTGATGTGTGCAAAATCTCCGACCTTACAGGAAAATTCATTATGAAAGGGTTTCACACAAGTGACAACTGCTACGTAATTGAAAGTAGCAAGGAGAGTGTCATATTTACAAGATGCCACATAGTAGTAAAGAATGAAACCAAATTATGGCACCAAAGACTTGGACATGCCCACCACCAAAACTTGGCAAGCCTAAGCGCAAAGAATTTGGTGAAAGGTCTACCTAGGATTCAAAAGGAAGAGAAGATTGTTTGCGGTGATTGTCTCAAAGGTAAATAGATAAAATTTATACATAAAAAGACAACCAACATAGAAACTTCCAAACCACTTGAATTGTTGTATATGGATCTTATGGGTCCCACCAAAGTTAAGAGCCATAGTAGAAAAATATATTTTCTGGTAGTGGTAAATGATTACTCCAGATTCACATGGGTTGCCTTTCTTAGGGAAAAATCTTATACATTTGATGAATTCCAAATTATGGCAAAATGACCTCAAAATGAGAAAGGATATTGTATAAATCGTATAAGGAGTGATCACAGTGGGGAATTTGAAAATGATAGAATCCAAAATTATTGTGATGCGAATGGAATACGACATGAATTTTCAGCCCCAAAAACACCACAACAAAATGGAGTAGTAGAAAGAAAGAATTGAGTATTGTAGGAAATGGGCTAGTTGTGCTAAATAGTAAGGACATGGCTAAAAGCTTCTGGGTCAATACCGCCTGCTACATAATTAATAGGTTGTATCTAAGAGCAGGATTAAATAAAACACCATATGAGTTGTGGTATGGGAGGCAACCTAGTGTGAAATATGTTGAGGGTCAAATATTGCATATCGAACCCCATCTATTACTTGGTTTTATTAACATGATAATGCATAATGTTCTATTTTACTCATATTTGTGTTGAGCTTGGATTGAAAAGGATGTTGAAAGCATTGATTTAATGCTCAAGAATCACCTAAGACATGAGTGGATCTGATAAAACCAAGAATGAAGAATGCACATACTGAAGATCCAAGAAAACCAAGTCAAGAATGAAGAAAATTAAAGTTTTGAAGTGAAATTCGGTGATTCTTGACCAGTCATGGCTCCGGCTCGACCAGTCCTAACTTTAGCTCGACCAGTCTTGGCCTCTACTTGACTGGTCAAAGGTGTCTTGACTCAAACTCCAATGGTAAAACTTCTAAAACTTCATGCTGCTTGACCAGTCGAAGGAGACCCTCAACCGGTCAAGGGTGGCCCACGACCGGTCAAAGGTGGCCCACGACCAGTCGATGGTTACGCAATTTTTACGAGGACTGTATAAGTTTGAGACGGTTTCTGGAAATTTCCACTCGGTGCGAAAGTTTAAGACCCAAAACTATAAATAGGGGTCCCTAAGGCACTCCTAGGCAGCATCTAGGGTTTGAGGAGTGGAGCCAAAGTGTGGAGAAGCCGTCGCTAAGTGTTTTTCTTCCCTTTCCTTAGTTATTTTTATGCTTTTCTTAAGAGAATCTAGTTCAATCATGTCTATGATTGGCTAAAACTCTTAGCTAGGGCTAAGAGGTGAAACTTGTAGCGTGATGGGATGTTTCTATTACTTTGATTCATGTTTATATTGAACTCTCTTTGATTCTAGTTTAATTATAAGAAATACTTTCAGTTTTTAATGGTTTGTTGTGACTCAAATTACAATGGATTTGCGATAGCTTTGTGTATGTTATTTCATGTTTTAAGATTGTGAAATTAGGAAATCCTGTTATTCACCATTGTCCCATGGGCATGGTTGGATGATAGAATCCTCCCTAACTTTCACAATTCTCTCAGATTGGTTGTGGGATGGGTAAATCCTGTTGTTTGCGTTGTCTCCTGGGCATGGTTTTGTGATGGAATCACTTCCAATTCTCACACCTCTCATCTATTGAGATTAGGTCAAAGGAAGTTCATATTTGATTTTACTAAGATGTCTTCTAATTACATAAGATAGGACTTTGATTCCATTTGTGTCCTTGAATCAAGCATAGATCTCCCTGATCTTTACAAGTTGATCCTTAGAAACCCAAGTTTCCCACCTTTGAATTTCTTAAGTTTTTCATTAAATCTCTCATAATTACTCTCAAATATTTCAGATTTAGATTTTCATCTCTAGTTCTTCTTCTAGTTACTTTCACAAGGCACACAAGTTCAGTCCTTATGGATTCGACCTAAGTCTTGCCGAGATTATTACTACATCGCAGCCCTATACTTGGGGTTATGAACAAAATACTTTCATGTCTTCGGTAGTAAATGTTACATTCTTAAAGATAGAGAGCAACTAGGTAAGTTTGACTCTAAATGTGATGATGGCATTTTCCTCAGATATTCCCTAAATAATCGTGCTTATATAGTGTATAATTTAAGATCTCTTACTATACAAGAATATATCAATGTAGTTGTTGATGACCAACCACGTGATGAAAATAGTCCTTCAACTGATATAGAGGATGATGTAGATTCATGCATAATAGGTAAATTTGATGATAAATCCATCTCCCTTAGTGACTGTTTCGAATAAGAAACAAAAGCATTCGATTTGGGAAATTATCTTATTTAAATGTAACAAAGAAAGAGTTTATTTAGAACAATCATCATATTATTAATACTGAGTTCATTTACATCCTCGAGTATCCCTTGATTCTAAGATAGATTATTTAAAATACATAAATTAATGAAGCTCAAATATCCAAGCCAGATGTCAAATTCAGCAGCACTTCGACTTGTGATTTGATCATCTCTTTAAGAGGAATACTATGTAGATCTGATCAGCTGATTTCTCTTCTTGGGAGCTTGGACAAAAGAAGAATCAAAGCCTGACCATTCCAGTAGCATTTCAGCCACTTGTCATTATAGAGTGCAGAACAGTCTAATTGCACAAACCCATGCAACTGATATGGTTTGTGCGGAGCGGCGCAAACCACCGGCTCTTCCTCACTCCTACCTTTAGTCTTCTTTCTTACTCTGCTTCTTCTCCAAAATCTTCAATCAGTCCAAATGAAGGGGGGACGGGGTATTTATAGGCCTTTACACGTGCAAAACTTCGATCTTGGTGCCATGGGACCCGCCTTTGATCAATCTTGACCGTTCATGGAAACCATGTCCTGAAATTAGTTGTACGAACCCGCGCAATTGGTATTTGGGTTGCCCAAACCTACACAATCCATATCGTTTGTGCGATCCATGCAAACTACCCCAAAGACACTTGTTCTTCTCCTTTTTCCATTTCATTTATATTTCCTCATTTTTAATCTTCTTTCCTTTAATCCTTTCTCATTTTTCATGCCTCAACAGATGCCCCCTTAATCCTTTCTTTGTTTGCTTAGAAAAATAAAGAAAAGGATCAATCTAACCATGAAATGGTTTGCGCGGACTCGCGCAATCAACGTCTATGTATTGTACTCGGACACTCACCCTATAAATACCCAGACCTTTCATTCATTCCACACTTGCTTCTGTTGCAACGGACCTCTATCTCTCTATCAAATCTCCACGCAACCCACTTTGCTTGTGCGAAGCTGTGCAACAGGTTTCCGGTTCGCGCAAGACTCCCAGCTGTTGTGCTTCTTCGCGCAGAAAACTTTATGTACGCGATCCTATGCAACTAATCTCACTGCAGACTTTCTTGACTTAGAAATTTTTTGAACTCTAGGACTCTTTTAGCCTTAGAAATCCTTGGACTTTACACTTTTTCTTTGTAAATCCAATTCTTTCTACCATACATCGCTCTCAAGCTCCTTTTGCAAAAAGAAAGAACCATCCATACTCTTCAAAACCCAAACAATCTCTTCACCATTCTTGGAAATATATAGAAATTCATGAAGAAATCTTGGATCTTTATAACCCTTTTACCAACAATCAAGCTATTATTCCCATCAATCTGTGACGTCATTGGTCAATTCTGTATAGTGAACCTTTTGATCATCGAAAAATCTTTGTCTCTCTAGACAATTGGGTTGGGAAAGAAGCCAGGATCTTGATAGGATATTTGGAAGGAAATGGACACTTCCAAAGAGCAGGCAGAATTCATAAGATGAGATTTCTTTGCCCATTTTATGCTCCTCAGCAACCTTTTCCCACCCATTATTTTGAGACAACTCAACAACTGTTCTTTTCTGAGAGACTGCCTTGGAATACGGAGAACTTTTTAGCTACAGGACTCCTGTCTCTTCGTGATTTCTATAGTGCCTGGGCCCGTGCTATTGTTCATAAGCATACTACCATTCTGGAGCAGATTTCTCTCTCTGACGCAATCATAGCCACATCTGAACATTTCCATACGGATGCTGCTATTTTTCAGAGGCTTTCTCAACCATTGGTCTCCTATCACCAATTCATTTCATCTTCCTTTGGGTGAAATGAGAATTACCCTATGGGATTTATTCTGCATAGTGGGTCTTCCCATTATGGGTAATATTCCTGTTGTATATGTTCCTTCTAATGGAGAGCTTGCTCTAGAATTAGCGGGAGAAGATGCATGAAAAATTTCCAAAACCACCCTTGAACTTTTCAGTGCATTAGCCAACTCCCCTCATCCTGATCGCATTACTTATATCGAATGGTTGGCCCACTTCTCCCGAAAGTTACGGTACGTCATTCCCCTTTTGATTTCTATTTCCGTAATTTTAATATCAAATGATTCTAACCTGACCATCATATCTTCATCTTAGTAGCTTTGTAGATCATAACCACCCAGAGCTCAAGGCCATTCGTAAGAACTTTAAGCACACTGCAGAATATAGTTCTTCTTGCGAACTAGCTGCCTTTTTAGCTTACTGGTTAAGCTTAGTGATATTCCCAGATTCTGATCAAATGGACATCATCAGACCTTCCTTCTTTGTAGTTACAGGTGCAATGGTAGAAGGTCACAAATATTCATTAGCTCCTTCAGTTCTATATGCCCTTTATCGCGCTTTTGGAGATGTCATTCTTGGTCCAAAGGATCCAATCTCCAAATCTTTTCCTGTTTGCGCTCCATGGCATTTCTTCACAGGCTGGCTAGGGGTATACTTTCCTTAGACATTTGCTGATTCTGGAAAAGCATATTCAAACCCTAACTGACTTCCTCTCCAACATTATCAATTAAGAGATATGATTAAGAAATCATAGGGATGGATCTCCAGGACAATAGAAAGCAACGATTCCGTCGAATCAATTTTCAATGTCTAGCTATCCTGAAGATGTGGAAGATATTGATGATGATTCCATATTGTCTGGTGAACATTCTTTCATTATTTCTATCAGATCTAGTACCCTTCCTTTAAGGGAGAATAGCGTATTCTGGCGTGAACCATATTATCCCAGTAGATTCGCTCGTCAATCCGGATTTGATCAAACCGTACCCGATACTTGTGAAGTTGTCACCAGAGCGATGAGAAGTTATGGCATTGGGCCGTATAATTGGGCATTCATATGGAAGCAACTTTTAAACGTTCACACTGGATCGCATTTCCTCATTCCTGGATACAATTATCTAGTTAGTGCTTCTTGCTATTAGATGCGCTGGTGGGTCCATAAATAGTACTTGGTAGACCAATGTTACCTAGTGAATCATGTCATATGGATTCCTCCTCCTTTCTTGAAAGATTACCAGAAGGACCAAGATATTGGTTATTTTGAAGAAATGGATCATCCCCCCCTCTTCAGGCTAGCTTTGCATAAGAATCTCTTTGGAAGACGACACTCTTGAAGTAAAGCCCGCTAATACTCTTGAAGCATGGACAACTTTTGGTACTTCTTTAAGGGATACCCACAAATCTCCGACAAAGATTGATGATTCTTTGTAGTTCTTCCCTCCTCCTCCTTTGCGAATATTACAAGATAATTCTCCTTTATCGTCAGAAAGGCAAAAAGTGGAGGAGCATCATTACCCACCTCAGAAAGATAAGCATATTCTTATTGAAGACTCGTCCTCTTCGAAAAAATAAGCATATTTTGAGACATCTGACTTAGTACAGAAAGTTTTGAGTATCAAACATTTTGATCAGACTGAACGTAATCACATTCTATGTTGCATGCTTGTTTGTTCTTAAATATGAAATTTTCATGATTTTGTCATTATATCAAACAATAGGCATATTTGAGAATGTTTTATATAATCATGTATTCTCTTTTGGAAGTATCACAAAGTATCATAATATTTAGGGACGACTTATTCTTCTCATAAATTTTTAGGTCATGATTCATCGCAAGCATATTTATTTACTCTCATATGAAATATTCTGGAAGCACTATAAGATAGCATAACAAATAAGGCCATCAACTAATCACAATTGTTAGTATAGGTTTTACTATGAGATTTTGGTTTTGATAGGCGGTACTAAGTTTCAATTTAGTTAAATGATCACTTACAGTTTAAGCTCTTGAGTAGTGGAGCCACCCAGTTTTTTAGACTCTTGAGTAGTGGAGTTGGGTCTCACGTGATAGTCTCTATAACTCTCATGAGTTCACTGGACTTCTCACAGGCTGGTGAGTTCACAAACTGCGATCCATCAGAGGGGCCCAGTGAAGCTACCAGGGCCATGAACTCGGTTGGATTTACGCATAGGGTTGGCCGCAGTAACTCTCTAGAGTTCACAGGGCGCACAAGGCGACCTTTGGGGTACTAAATCTAGGGTCGCCAGTCCATCAATGAGTAAGTTTAGGCCCTTCGTCATGAGTAACTACTGAAATCTAGTCAAGGATCTAGGGGGCTTATGCACGGTTGGCCAATCTATGGTTAACGACCAAAGAACGCACACTACAGCCCACATTTTCTTCGTTTGCAAGGTCGAGCCCATTCACGGGAGGGCAATTTCATCCATTCCTCGTGACACTGTCGAAAAGCTATATAGACGGCATGGGTGTTACCCGTGATTAGCCATTGAGGAATTTTTTACCCTTTAGAGCTTTAAGTCACTGGCTTCATCCACTGCCTGCATGAGTATGCGTATGATGGCCTTCATGGGCTTTTTAGGGCCATTGGCTTCTCACTGCTACCCGAATGGTGATGGAGATAGGCTTTGTGCATAGTTAGCCGTATAGGGCTTGGCTATGCTGCCTTAAGAAGTGAGCTACCATCGCTGTCATTAACTTTATATGTGGTTAGCTATACAGTTCGTTCCACTGCCAAAGTTGATGAATCAATAATTGATATTTCACCATTGCTGATAATGTTTTAAGAACATTCATATTATATTTAAATTAGTGTATCATCTTGGCAATGATAGCAATTTTGACTTATATGAGAGATAATGACAGCGACAGTTGCTAACTTTGGCGATAATCTTCGATGTTTGGTGAACTTGACAATAATCGTCAATGTCGGCGGTCATCGTCAATGCTTGGTAGAAATCATCAATAGTTGAGTAGCAATCATAAACAGCAGTGATCATCAATGCTTCTGAAACATTTGAGAAGCTGTGCCTTTTATTCATTCATATGAGGGAGAGTACATGACTTTATCTTCTGCAACCACATTGCCTCCTTTTGATGTAGAGGCATTATGATAATAATTCTCTAAATCAAAATCAGAACCTTCTTTAGGGATAATACCTCTTGATGAAGCATGCATTAACTAGTATACTAATACCCCGTCCATCTTGATCAACCACCTTGTATGCTCCTTTCGAATATACTTCCCTTATAATACATAGCCCATCCCATTTAGGCTCAAACTTGCCCCCTGTTCTGTGGGTCACCACTATTGGTCTTTTCAATATTAGCACCAAATCCCCTTTCTGGAAAGAGCGATATTTCACTTGTTTATCAAAGGCAGCTGATATTCTTGCTTGATACGATTATAAACGATGCTGAGCTGCCAAACGCTTCTCGTTGAGTAGATCTAATTCTTTCAGTCTTATATTTGCATTTTCATCATCTACAATTAACTGATGCACGGCTACTCTAAGTGATGCGACTTGTGTTTCGATCGGGATGACCGCCTCTACACCATAAACTAGTGAATATGGTGTTGCACTTGTTGTCGTTCGATGGGTAGTCCTGTATGCCCATAATGCCTCTTGCAATCTTTTGTCCTAGTCGTGCTTATTTCCCATCACTGTCTTTTTCAATATCTTCACGATCATTTTATTAAATGCCTTTGCTAACCCATTTGCTGGTGGATAGTAAGGTGTTGAAAATGAATGGTGGATACCAAACTTTTGACATAGTTTCTCCATGCCTCTATTCTTAAAGGGGGTACCATTATCGGTAACAATCCTCTTCGGGATGCCTTGGCGATATATTATTGCATGTTGAATGAAATTAAGTACATCTTTCTCTTTGACATTGTGCAATGCGATCGCTTCGGCCCATTTGGAGAAATAGTCTGTTGCTGCCAAAATATATTGTTTTCCCTTAGATGAAGGCAGATTTATGGGCCCAATGACATCGAGTCCCTAAGCGGCAAAAGGCCAAGAGGTAACCGTTTGATGGAGATCTTCAAGGGGAACATGCACAACATCTCCATGAATCTGACATTCGTGGCATCTTTTTGCATAATCTATCACATCTTTGAACATCGTAGGCCAGTAATATCCTATTTGATGTATGTGATGAAATAAATTTCGTCAAGCCTGGTGTGCCCCACATTCTCCGGAATGAGCTTCTCGTAGTATCTAACTTGCTTCTTGTTCATCAAGACAGTGTAGCAGCATCCCATTGTACGATTCTCTATAAAGCACCTCACTATATACGATGAATCCGCTTGTTCGCTATCTGATTTGCTGCCTTTGCGCTGGATCTTCTGGTAAGATATCATATTTGAGGTAATCTACGAATGGCTGTCTCCAGTCGTCCGTTGTCACTTCTAAACATGATATAGGAAGTGTTTTGACAACTTTATTGATAACTTTGTGAGAGGGTAGGAATCTTCTTTCTTCTATAGTCACCTAGAGCGGGCTTCGGTTTGAATAGGACAGTGCTACTGCCAAACTAGCCAAAGTATCTGCCTTTACATTCTCAGATTGAGGTATATCTTTGATTTCAACATGACAAAATTGCTCCAGTAACTGTTGGGCCTCCCGATAATATGGCAAAAGTTCTTGCTTTCTTATTTCGAATTCGGTCATTAACTGATTTATAATCAGCTTAGAATCTCCAAAAATTTCCAACATCTTTATTTTCATCTCATGGGCAATTTTCATTCTAATTATGAGAGCTTGATATGCGGCCTCATTGTTCGTACAAGAGACACCCAATCTAAAAGAATAGGGCAATAAATCACCCTGAGGTGCAATGAAAATTACTCCTGCCCCCACTCCTATTGCTCGAGGAGCACCATCAAAATACATCTGTCAGAGGCCTTGTGATTGAGTCGCCATTACCTGTTCATCGTGAAAATTGTTGTAAACTATCTCACTTTCTGTTACTGGATGTGCTGCCAAGAAATCTGCCACTGCTTGTCCTTTCCCTGCTTTTACCGACCCATAAGCAATTGTGTATTCCAAAAGTAACAACATCCACTTGGCCAATCTTCATGATAACATCGGCCTTGTCATTAAAAACTTTATCGGATCTGCACTTGAGATTAGAGTTATGCCATGTGGGAGACAATAATGTCTCAATTTCTGTATTACAAATATTAATGCCAGACACTCTTTCTCAATCGGAGAATAGTTATATTTCACGCCCATCAGAGTTTTACTTAGATAATAAAGAGTAGTTTCTTTCCCATCTTCATTCACCTGTGCTAACAAGGCTCTCAACGAGTTTTCAGCCACAAATATGTACAAAATAAGTGGTTTACCTTTTATAGGAGTTGTCAATACCAGAGGCTCCTTTAGCAGTTCATTTATTGAATCAAATGCGTTCTGACAGGTCTTATCCCACATGAATTCTATTCCCTTCTTCATTAAATGGGAAAACAGCTTACACCTTCCTGCCAGATTTGAAATAAAAAGATGAATATACGCTAGTTTCCCTTGCAAATTCTTTAACTCTTTTAATGTCTTCGGAGGCGGCATATCTTGAATTGCCTTTACTTTCCCTTGATCGATTTCAATACCCCTGTGTCAGATGACAAAGCCAAGAAACTTTCCTGACAACACTCCAAAAGCACATTTGGTCGGGTTCATCGTTAGCTGCTTCTTTCTGAGCTGACAAAAGACCAATGATAAGTGCTCATGGTGTTCCTGATGATTCCCTGACTTAACCACTAGGTCATCAACATAACATTCAACGTGCTTGTGCATCATATCTTGAAAGATATTCTGCATTGCCCTCGGATATGTTGCTTCAGCATTCTTGAGACCAAATGGCATCACCTTGTAACAGTAAATTCCCAATGAAGTCCTAAATGCCATTGCTTCTTCATCTTCAGGCACTATCCTGATTTGATTATAACTAACATAGCCATCCATGAAAGACATTACAACATATTGCGTAGTACTATTGATCAACAGTTCCGTTATTGGAAGGGGAAAATCATCCTTCGGACAAGCTTCATTCAAATCTCTAAAATCTACATAGACCCTAATTTGTATGCTTTTCTTTTTTACCAAAACAATACTCGATATCCACTTGGGATTTTTCACCTCTTTGATAAATCCGACTTTGATCAATTTATTTACTTCTTCTATCAGAGGGACCAGATCTGGATGAAATCACCTTTGCGCATGCTTAATCAGTTTCCTATCTTTAGAAATATTTAATCAATGCACCGCTACTGAAGGCTCCAAACCTAACATTTTCGCATATGTCCAGGTGAAGACATCTTTATTTTCTTTCAACAATTGAATATACATCTCGGCTTCCTCTTTAGGAAGACCATCGCTTATGAATGTAGTCCTTGGCTCTTCATCTGTTCCTAAATTTACCTCTCGTAAACTGTCAATTGTTGGCTACCCCCCATCTTCTATCTACTTCAGAGCTGTCTCAGGATGTTTGACTATTTCGGTATCTGCCTCTGATGGCTAATCAACTGTGACCATATTTATTAAAGATTCTGCCCCCAATCCTTGAAATTTTTCTCTCCTCTTCTGTCCGACTCCAATGTGTACCTGAATTCCTTTCCTATAATTTAAACCGGCCAGTTCTTCATCATCAAAACCCATTTTCTTCATTATTCTTCTGCTTGCCGGACTATATCTCTTGAGATCACAAGACGTTAACTCGTCATGACATGCATTTTCGTTAGTCTTTATTTCTGTCGCTTCTTCCAAAGAGGTGTAAAACTCAATCGGCTCCGGATATTTTGCATTGGCTTCCACATGAAACTTCCCTGGGTCAGCCGGGAATGGCTTATTCCTCTCAGCATATGGCAATGGCACTGTATAATTTGACTGCAGGATTTTCAATTGTTTAGGCGATAACAATGTTAACGGTGGTTTTCCTGGCTATCTCAAATGTCTTAGCACAAAATAAAACTTCTTCTTTGCTTCTGGAGTTTTAAATGATCCTGCTTTTTTTAAACTCTCATTTTATTGTTTTCACATGAGCATTTTTCTGAGTTTTGCCTTTGTCATTCTTTTCCTCTTCCTCTTTAGTAAATCTGTCATAGTAACTAGCATCTGCGAAAAAGGCTTTGACTTCTGTATATGGTATTGCATCGGCCATTACCTTCTACTGTATTCTGTCCCTACAGTATTTGAAGCATTGATAAAGAGTGGAAGGTATAATCCTTTTCACTTCCTTGCTGCGAATGTGGCCCACTATCATTAATGGCCTATCATGCCCTGCATCGCAAGTTAAATCATCATCAGAGAAGGAAACTACTAGCATACAGTCTTCCCATTCTTTTCGCCTTTCATGTTCCATTTCAACCAGCATGTTTCTCAAACATTGTGGTCGGATAACGCTTGAATTAAACTTTGCCTAAAATCTTCTAATAACTTTATTGCATATAAACACTTAACCGAGCCGGTATACTCTTCAAATGACTCCTGACATCATAAGCCATTTTCATTGTTCCATTCTTCTCTTCTCTTTTATTACTATCGCATTGATCCTTGATGACCTCAGTTCCTGTTGTTTCGACTTTCTACCTTGGGGGACTTGCCATCCTTTTTCCCGACTGTAGCGTAATCATTGTGGCTTTCCTTATCAAATCACAACTCTCTTTCTCTGCTCTTTCATGAACACTGTCCCGGACTGTCAGCACATTCACCGTTGCCTTTGCCTCCCTTTCCCTTTCTTTTCCGATCACTATTTCACCCCTGTTTATCATTCTTTGTATTATGCACTTTAATGTATAACAATTTTCTGTCGAATGCCCTACTAGTCGATGATAGCGGCATAAATTTCTTTTTCTTGATCTTCCTGCATCTTCAGGGTGCTTGGACACGAGTAATTCTATTGTTCTAGCTCTCAACAACTGGTTCATCATAGGGAGAACATCTTCTTTATCAAATGCAAATCCTTCATGAGAATTAAGCGATTTGGGCCTTTTTCTCGTGAATCTGGTTATAGGGCAACTTGATTGTTCCTTTCATTCTACCCCCTTTTCTCTTGAATCTCTCGTTTCCTGACTTCTTTTATCATGGTCCATAGTATTTGCGATTAACCTAGTGAATCCTTTTCTAGTCATTTCATAGTGAAAGGCTGGCATCTTTCAGGTCATCAGTTCTAGAGCATGGGCTTTAGTGGCCAAGTCACGAAAAGTCTTAATGTCAGCACTAGTAAGACCAAACGCAATCCCTGTTTTCATGGAATTTAAACACATCTTGACCTATTCTTTCTCTTTCGACGACTGCCTGTATGAGGCTCCCAATGTTTTCCACCTATCTATGAACTTCTCCACTGATTCCCCTTCTCTCTGTCGTACGGAAGCCAACTCTGTGATGCTGACATAACATTCTGAAGAAAAGAAGTTCGACATAAAGGCATCTTGCATCTGTTCCCACATGCGTACTGATCCTAGAACCAGACTAGTGTACCATCGAATTGCTTTGCTTGTCAAGTATGATCCAAACAAACGTAGACAATATTGTGGTATCGTGGAGAAATTCCCCATGCTGGTAATAAAGTGCATCAAATGCTCTTTCGGCGACCCCTCTCCGTTAAACTTCTGAAAATCTGGATGTTTGAAGTTGGCTGGGAACGGGATGTCTTCTACTTCCCGTGGATATGGTGTTTAATATCTGAATCGACTAACAATTTTGCATTCTCTTTCCATCCTGACGGCTTCCTCAACAACTTGTCATACTTCCTCTTGAGTTATAGTCCATACGGCTGGAACAGATCCGAGCGATCCTAATCCCTGCAGTTGGAAACTTTCAGGTCGATGTTCCTGTCCATTCATTGTACTAATCATCAGAGGAGTTGCTATCTGGGCTACATTATGTGCAAGGGTTGCCAGGGCCTCTTTGAGATTTCTACATTCTTCCATCAATGTTCTTTGAGCTTGCGCCATTTCATTCATGCGGTCTTCTGTAGTTGGCATGGTCCCCTGATCTGTTCCGGCCATATGTACTGTAGCTTCTCCACTTTCTGATGAAGCTGTGGCCGGAAGGGGATAAGAGTATGTCGACGAGATGGGACTTACCAGGCAGGGAGTCCCGTTAGATTTCCCCACACTTCTGCTACAGCTGATTGATCATGATGATATAGAATCGGGTGATCCCATAAGTAATGCTTTTCCCTTTTGTTCTTTTGTCCATCGAGCTCTTGGAGCAATTAGAGCCGAGAAGTCACGGGATGTTAATTGTGGAACTGTATGTCTAGAATATATGGTAGGAGGGGCTAATTCAGGATTCTTTCTGGCAGTGTTCTGTGTTATCAGTCCCCAGGTTCGTGCAGAAGACAAACTTATTCTAAGGTTTCCCGCATTTCGAGCCCTACTTCTCCGAGATGTCACAACAGTCAAATTCTCGCCATCTTCTAGTACTCGAGGTGAAGCAAATACAACTCCAACCATTGTACGAGCTGAATCATTTTTGCCTTCTAGAGACGTAGTCTCACACTTCAGTGGCTAGTTCGGTGCATATTCCACCATAAATCCAGTAGCAGTGAAATGGAATTTTATCTTTATTGCTGAGTTTGCCATTTAATCGTAGTTCGTAACCTTGTCCTTTTTCCTTTAAAATGAAATATAAGAATTATAATCATTATTTGAGTAATAAGATAATCTATCTAAGAAATGAAGGGGAGAATGTTCCAATGAGAGTCGTCATTTTGGCGTCAAAAAGACGCCAAACTATAATGAAAGTTCTATAACTATTCTAATGTTATCATTAATTAAGATAAATGTCCCCAGTGCAGTCGCCATTATGTTTCAAACAAGAAATAAATGCATTCGATTTGGGAAATTATCTTATTTAAATGTAACAAAGAAAGAGTCTATTTAGAACAATCATCATATTATTAATACAAAGTTCATTTACATCCTTTAGTATCCCTTGATTCTAAGATAGATTATTTAAAGTACAGAAATTGATGAAGTTCAAATATTGAAACCAGATGTCAAATTCGGTAGCACTTCGGCTTGTGATTTGAGCATCTCTTTAAGAGGAATATTATGCAGATCTGATCAGCTAATTTCTCTTATTGGGAGCTTGGACAGAAGAAGAATCGGACTCTGACCACTCTGGCAGCATTTTAGCCACTTGTCATTATAGACTGCAGGCCAGTCTGATTGCATGGACCCACGCAACCGATATGGTTTGTGCAGACCTGCGCAAACCACCGGCTCTTCCTCACTCCTACCTTCAGTCCTCTTTCTTGCTCTGCTTCTCCAAAGTCTTCAATCAGTCCAAATGAAGGGGGGAGGGGGTATTTATAGGCCTCCACACATGGGAAACCTCGATCTTGGTGCCATGGGACCCACCTTTGATCAATCTTGACCGTTCATGGAAACCATATCCTAAAATCAGTTGTGCGAACCTGCACAACTGGTATTTTGGTTGTGCGAACCCGCGCAATCGATATCATTTGTGCGGATCCGTCCAAACTAACCCATAGACACTTGTTCTTCTCCTTTTTCCATTTCTTTTCTATTTCCTCATTTTTAATCTTCTTTCCTTCAATCCTTTCTCATTTCTCATGCCTTAACAGTGACCCTTAGCCGTTGAACAACACTCTAATTATTAAGGTTCATCCTCTCAAGCAAATCAATGGAGATCTTAATGATGGTGTGAAAACTCGATGTCAACTAGAGGGTATTAATAGGCATCTTTGCTTCACCTCAAAGATTGAGCCCAAAAATGTTATAGAAGCTTTCCAAGATGAATACTGGATTGCAGCTATGCAAGATGAGTGTCACGCCCTAAACTTAGAAAATGGGCTCACAAAATTCCTGATCGCTGAATCCAGCGCCGACAGCCTCTGTAGTGCCCCATTCTCAGATTCCGACACTCACATGCTAGATTCTGATCATGGGATCCTACAAGGAGGATTTTTCAACGTACATTTATCTCATAAGAAGCATAACCACAAGTATACCTAACTCATAAAGACAACATCATCATCACATATCCACTAATATAATCACTTGAATACAATGCTAAAAGGGAAATACATATATCAAAATCAAAGCTCCAGAGGACAGTTGCTTGCTCCAAGCTCAACGCTGCTGCAACCTAACGCCACCTGCACGCATCTATCGTGCATAAGCTTACAAAAGCTTAGAGGGTGGTGAAAGTGTGTGCATAAGATAAGTGCCAAGTATACCATAAAGCCCATAAATCATACATCATCAGAATAAGTGAAAATACTAACAAGATCATGAATCATATGATATCAGAGTAAGCAGAAATATATTGGTAAGTCCATGAGTGCTATCAGCCGTACCAAGGCTATGCGATGCAAAACATAATACGACAATAACATATACTGAGGATGCAATGCAATATGCAAATCCTGACGAGCCATGAATACCATCAACCTCATCTAGGCCATATAAGTGTAAAAACATAGTAACCCAAAATGCTAAGTACTGCGGATGCAATGTAATATGTGGTGCGAATGAAATGACTATACTGGAATGTGAAGTCGGGATGATAGTACATAGTATCACAGGCTACGGGGTCCAACACAAGGGACTTCTATCCAAACCAGTCCCATAACTAAATTTGGATAGTCCGACTCAATGTGGTAAACTCCTGATCTCAGGTTAGTCACACGCCCAACCAAAATCCTGGCTATGTGAAGGTACATATAACAAATATTTATGCACCACCAGCCTGAGTGGATAGTGAATGAATGAATGAATGGATATGCAATTCCTGCTCAATAAGTCCACATATTAATACGGTTGCTCTCGGGAGAAATCACCGGGGTCTATTACACTCAACAACGACTGCCTCCTCCCTAGCTACACAGCCTAGCGAGCAGAATAGACCTCAATATCCGCCTGACTAGTAATCTGCCAATACCTACCCGGCTCGTCGGTAGCGGACCCATTTACGAGCTGGTCATACTTAGCCTAGCTTATACCCCCTCACTCGAGCGGATAAGGCCACACCCCCTCCCAACCGACCATGACACAGTGGGAGACACGGCCTACTGGTATACGACACTCGGGCACTCATGTTCCACTTGGTCTAGATGTTAGGGCACCTCCTGGCCTGAGAGATTCTGGGATTTTCACCCAAGGACATCCTAAGTGCCCATAATGCTGGAAACAAGTATTTTCGGTCTCCCATTTAGCCATCCACTATGTGTCTGTGGAGGTAATGGCCCTGATGTTGATAGGGCGTACAATAATCAAGTTACACATATGCGAGATGCATGATTCACAGCAATCCCGCACGTACTATGCGCTCATGTGGGTAACTCCTATCACTGAGTCCCATAAATAATCTGCTCAATGGCATGTACGATGATCAATTACTCCTCATATCAAGCATACATATGATGCGTATGGGCATGAATCATAGAGTTACACTAAGCATGTTATAAGGTGATGAATTACTCTTACAATGAAGATATGCCTAGACGGCCTACACACAACAAGTATGAGCCTATCAATGAGCCCTAGGGAGAGTCATAATGCGGACATTTAACCACCATTATTCTTATAATGTGGACATCAAACTAATATTGCTCCCAAGGCACGGCCCGCCATAAATATCATTACATAAACCATGGTGTAATCACACATACAATGGACCGTATGGTCATCCCATTGGGCCTCGACCCATGGGCCTCAAACATATCAAGGTAGGCCTCAACAACGGGCCACAAATAAATCAAGATGGGCTTCATACATATACCAAGGTGGACCTCAACAACGGGGCACAAATAAATCAAGATGTGCCTCCTACATATACTAAGGTGGGGTCCACTTGAACTATAGATCTATCTTATTTTTAGTCTCAAGCCTATAAGACAAACTTGCCAAATGGTTGGGATGGTTTAGATGCAACACATGCATCATGTTGGATCCCATGAAGGCCCACCATCATGTATATATTATATATAATATAATATATAATCTATATATAATATATATAATATATACAATATAATATATATATACACACACACACACACATCAGGTGCAGCCCCACATGTGGGGTGGGTCCCACCATCCAGGTGTAGACGGTGTGGATAAAACACATAAATCATGGTGGTTTCCACCGTCAACTGCTGTGGACAGTGTGATTAAACCACATACTTCAGTGGGTTCCATCGTCCACTGTTGTGGAAGGTGTGGATAAAACACATACATCTTGGGGTCCACCATAATGTTTATTTGACTTCTAACTGTTGATAAGGTCCCACGGACTTGGCTGAATGGGAAAAAAAATTTCACATTGACCCAAAGCTTTTGTGATACCCAAGAGGGTTCAATGGCAGCCGTTCAATCACCGTCGTTTCCTATGATGTGGGTCACCTGAGCTCTAAATAGGGCCGATTTTTTGAGGGGGCCCCCTTCAAGAAGGGGCCCACCCAATGAACGGTGTGAATAAAGAACACACATCATGGTGGGGCCCACGGTTGGACCGTGGGTCGCTGTTCGTCCGCCCATATGCCATAGGCACTGCCTACGTGCCTCTGGCAGCAGCAACGTCTGCTGCACATATTGTTTTTTTTAAATCATGCAATCTTGCGCCTTTTTATGCGTGGGGCCCTCATCGAAAGAATACATCTCACCCAATAGATTCTATAGTCCAAAACTAATCCAACAAGCCCAATATTGGGCATCTTTCGGCATGTAGAAAATTTAAGGTGAGTTTAAATGGTGAAAATCACTGTTTTCTATGCTATGGCCCGCCAGAAGGTCGGATTGGCCACATTTTTTAGCTCAACACCTAAAATGGTCTGAGGAAAGGTATGGACAGCGTTGATTGAATTTATACATCAAGGTGGGGCCTACATAAGCCGCCCACCTAAATAGCCTTGAACCAAGGCTAATATTTTTGGTTTTCCATCAACGTCCTACGTCCCTGGATGCTGGAGAGTTTGGCATAATACATACATTTGAGGTGGGCCCCGCCTATGGACGTGGGCCATCAAAAGAAAGGGTTGGATGGCATGGGTAATACATACATCAAAGTGGGGTCCATCCAAGTGGGCCACACAACTACATCATCACAAAGAAAAGGGAAAGAGAGAGAGAGAGAGAGAGAGAGAGAGAGACGGGACATGTGTGATGGAGGGCTCGGCCACTATGAGCCCTCCCTTGCATTCAATCATACATCAAGTGGGTCCCAATAAATTTGGGCCCACCAAATCAAAGATCAACGGTGGAGGTTCCTTCTCCACCCAAAAAGGACAGTCTAAATGACCTCTTTTTATGCAAGGAAAATAAACATCATAATGGGGTCCATGGAGAATGGCCCCATCATGGAATGATCATTAGGATCAAGGTGGTCCATCGGCCACATCAAGGGTCCAAAGTGAGATCCATACCATCAATCGGTAGGCCTCACTTGGCCCATCATCAAAACATAAAAAATCTAGCCTAATAGGCACCCATTGTTCGATCTTCTCGGTTCGTTGGAACGCCGATCTCCTTGTGCTTCACTTTGATGGAGGGTAATGAGGTTTAAATAGATAGGATGATGGTTTTTGGGATTGGGAGGTGGGCCACCAAAAATCACTTTTCTCTCTTGTAATGCATGGACGTGCACTTCTCTTGCTAACTTGGAATTTGTGTTGAGAAATGAGGAAGAGAGAGAGGGTTGTAAGGGAGGTGATGGGTGATGGAGTGATGGATGTGAGGTGATGTGGTACTTGACATGTATGGGTGTGTAAGAGAGAGGGTGAGAGAGAGTTGACTTGTTGGTTGCTTGACTTGGGAGAAAGAAAGTATGGGTGTGTTCTTTGATTGATTGATTGATGGATTGATTGATTGATGGGACATATTGTAGAGATTCTCTTGGGATTGCAAACGTGCGGTGTTTTCTTCGAAATAAACGCTAGCCCACATCTCCCTTTCAGGGTATCGGATCAGTATGCAAGATACGGCGTTGGAACCACGGCGACAGTGAGGTCACAGTGGTACAAGTCTCGGATTAAGCCAACTCAAATCTATAGGATACGACTTAGGGTCGCGCGCAAACATCGATTATACGTCGCAGGTTGCCAGGATTTGTCGGGAAGGATCGTAGGAGTCGACAGAACAGTACGGACTAGGATACGGGTCTTACAGCTCTCTCCACCTAATAAAAATTTTATCGTCAAAATTTAAAACACGACAGAACCAATACAGAGTTCACAAGGGAGGGAAATCCTATCGTTATAGATATAATCATCAAACACCTAAGAGATGGGGACAACGCCCACGAATATCAGCTCCTTACTTCTTAAGACACCTCATCAGCACTATGATGATCACATTGAACCTCAGATCCTGGTTAAAAATGATCGAAATAGAAATACTATGTAGCCTCACAATCTCAATGGTAGGGGGCTACATCCAAAAATTTCTAAGTTATTCGAGCTCGAGAATCTAACTATTCTAAGTTCTCAACAAACATAGAGTGAAGGGTTGCTATCAGCAGATATGTGATGTTATGTTCAGGTATTCCCAAGTTATGCTCTGATACCAACTTTTTTCATGCCCCAAACTCAGAAAACGGGCTCACAAAATTCCTGATCACCGAATCCGGCGCCGACAGCCTCCATAATGCCCCATTCTCGGATTCCGGCACTCACATGCCAGATTCCGATCCTAGCATCCTACAAGGTGGATTTTCCA
This sequence comes from Magnolia sinica, assembly GCF_029962835.1. NCBI lineage: Eukaryota > Viridiplantae > Streptophyta > Magnoliopsida > Magnoliales > Magnoliaceae > Magnolia > Magnolia sinica. The sequence goes on from NC_080579.1 coordinate 55,591,364, forward strand.
ACTACATTTATCTCATAAGAAGCATAACCACAAGTATACCCAAACCATAAAGGCAACATCATCATCACATATCCACTAATATAATTAGTTGAATACAACGCTGAAAGGGAAATACATATATTGAAATTAAAGCTCTAGAGGACAGTTGCACGCTCCAAGCTTAACGCTGCTGTAACCTAACGCCACCTGCACGCATCTATCATGCATAAGCTTACAAAAGCTTAGAGAGTGGTGAAAGTGTGTGCACAAGATAAGTGCTAAGTATACCATAAAGCCCATAAATCATACATCATCGAAATAAGCGGAAATACTGACAAGATCATGAATCATACGATATCAGAGTAAGCAAAAATATACTGGTAAGTCCATGAGTGCTATCAGCTATACCAAGGCTATGCGATGCAAAACATAATAAGTAAAATAACATATATTGAGGATGCAATGTAATATACAAATCTTGACGAGCCACGAATACCATCAACCTCATCTAGGCCATATAAGTGCAAAAATATAGTGACCCAAAATGCTAAGTACTACGAATGCAATGTAATATGCGGTGTGAATGAAATGACCATGCTGGAATGTGAAGTCGGGATGATAGTACATAGTATTGTAGGCTACGGAGTCCATCACAAGGGACTTCTATCTAAACTAGTCTTATACCTAAATTTGGATAGTCCGACTCATTGTGGTAAACTCCCAATCTCAGGTTAGTCGCGCGCCCATCCGAAATCCTGGCCATGCGAAGGTACACGTAGTAAATAGTTATGCACCACCAGCCCAAGTGGATAATAAATGAATGAATGAATGGATATGCAATTCCTGCTTAATAAGTTCACATGTCAGTACGGTTGCTCTCTGGGGAAATCACCAGGGTCTATTACACTCGACACCGACTACATCCTCCCTAGCTGCACAGCCTAGTGAACAGAATAGACCTCACTATTCGCTTGACCAATAGTCTGCCAATAACTACCTGGCTCATCGATAGCGAACCCATTTACGAGTTGGTCATACTCAGCCTAGCTTATAGCCCCCTCACTCGGGGAGATAAGGCCACACCCCCTCCCAACCGACCACGACACAATAGGAGACGCGGTCTACTGGTATTCGGCACTTGGGCACTCATATTCCACTTGGTCTAGACGTTGGGGCACCTCTTGGCCTCAGAGATTCTGAGATTTTCACCCAAGGACATCCTAAGTGCCCATAGTGCTAGAACCAAGTATTTTCGGTGTCCCATTTAGCCATCCACGATGTGTCTGTGGAGGCCATTGCCCTGATGTCACTAGGGCGTAAAATGATCAAGTCACAGATATGCGAGATGCATGAGTCACACTATCCAGTCATGCAGCAATCCTGCGCGTACTATGTGCTCATGTGGGTAACTCCTATCACTGAGTCCCATAAATAATCTGCTCAATGGCATGTGCAATGATCGGTTACTCCTCATATCAAGCATACATATGATGTGTATGGGCATGAATCACAGAATTACACTAAGCATGTTATAAGGTGATAAACTACTCTTACAATGAAGATAGGCCTAGACGGCCTACACACAATAAGTATGGGCCTATCAATGGGCCCTAGGAAGAGTCATAATGCGGGCATTTAAACAATATTATTCTTACAATGAGGACGTCAAACCAACATTGCTCCCAAGGCATGGCCCACCATAAATATCATTACATAAACCATGGTGTAATCACACATACAATGGACCTTATATACATCCCATTGGGCCTCGACCCATGGGCCTCAAACATATCAAGGTGGGCCTCAACAATGGGCCACAAATAAATCAAGATGGGCCTCATACATATTCCAAGGTGGGCCTTAACAATGGGCCACAAATAAATCAACATGTGCCTCATACATATACCAAGGTGGGGTCCACTTGAACTATAGATCTGTCTTATTTTTAGTCTCAAGCCTGTAAGACAAACTTGTTAAATGGTTGGGATGGTTTGGATGCAACAAATGCATCATGGTGGGTCCTAGGAAGGCCCACCATCATGTATATATTATATATAATATAACATATAATCTATATATAATATATATAATATATACAATATAATATATATACACACACACACATCAGGTGCAGACCCACACGTGGGGTGGGTCCCACCATCCAAGTGTGGACGGTGTGGATGAAACACATAAATCATGGTGGTTTCCACCGTCCACTGCTGTGGACGGTGTGACTAAACCACATACATCATAGTGGGTTCCACCATCCACTGTTGTGGACGGTGTGGATAAAACACATACCTCTTGGGGTCCCACGTGGGGCCTACCACAATGTTTATTTGACATCCAACCGTTGATAAGGTCACACGGACCTGGCTAAATGGGAAAAACAAATTTCACATTGACCCAAAGCTTCTGTGATACCCAAGAGGGTTCAATGGCAGCCATTCAATCACCGCTATTTCCTATGATGTGGGCCACCTGAGCTCTAGATAAGGCCGATTTTTAGAGGGGGCCCACTTCAAGAAGGGGCCCACCTAATGAACGGTGTGAATAAAGAACACACATCATGGTGGAGCCCACGGCTGGACCGTTGGTTTGCTGTCCGTCCTCCCAAATGCCGCATGAGCTGCCTGTGCGCCTCTAGCAGTAGCAACAGCGTCTGCTACGCATATTCCTTTTTTTTCGAAATCACGCAATCTCACGATTTTTAATGCATGGGGCCCGTATTGGAAGAATCCATCTTACCCAATGGATTCTATAGTCCAAAACCAATCCAACTAGCCCAATATTGGGCATCTTTCGGTGTGTAGAAAAGTTAAGGTGAATTTAAATGGTGAAAATCGCTGTTTTCTTTGCTTTGGCCCACCAGAAGGTCGGATTTGCCCCATTTTTTGGCTCAACTCCTAAAATGGTCTGAGGAAGGTATGGATGGCATGGATTGAATTATACATCAAGGTGGCGCCTACACAAGTGCCCCACCTAAAAAGCCTTGAACTAAGGCTAATATTTTTGGTTTTCCATTAATGTCCAGTGTCCATGGACATTGGACAGTTTGGCATAATACATACATTTGAGGTGGGCCCCACCTATGGACGTGGGCCATCAAAAGAAAGGGTTGGATGGCATGGGTAATACATACATCAAAGTGGGGTCCATCCAAGTGGGCCACATAACTACATCATCATAATGAAAAGGGAAAGAGAGAGAGAGAGAGAGACGGGACACGTGTGATGGAGGGCTCCGCCACTATGAGCCCTCCCTTGTATTCAATCATACATCAAGTGGGTCCCAATACATGTGGGCCCACCAAATCAAAGATCAACGGTGGAGGTTCCTTCTCCACCCAAAAAGGACAGTCTAAATGACGTCTTTTTATGTAAGGAAAATAAACATCATGATGGGGTCCATGGAGAATGGCCCCATCATGGAATGATCATGAGGATCAAGGTGGTCCATCAACCATATCAAGGGTCCAAAGTGAGATCCATACCATCAATCAGTAGGCCTCACTTGGCCCAACATCAAAACAAGAAAAATCTAGCCTAATAAGCACCCACCGTTCGATCTTCTCGGTCAGTTGGAACGCCGATCTCCTTGTGCTTCACTTTGATGGAGGGTAATGAGGTTTAAATGGCTAGGATGATGGTTTTTGGGATGGGGAGGTGAGCCACCAAAAATCACTTTTCTCTCTTGGAATGCATGGACGTGCACTTCTCTTGCTAGCTTAGAATTTGTGTTGAGAAATGAGGAAGAGAGAGAGGGTTGAAAGGGAGGTCATGGGTGATGGAGTGATGGATGTGAGGTGATGTGGTACTTGACATGTATGGGTGTGTAAGAGAGAGGGTGAGAGAGAGTTGACTTGGTGGTTGCTTGACTTGGGGAGAAAGAAAGTATGGCTGTGTACTTTGATTGATTCTCTTGGGATTACAAACGCGCGGTGTTTTCTTCAAAATAAATGCCAGCCCACATCTCCCTTCCAGGGTATCGGATTAGTACGTAAGACGCGGCGTTGGAACCGCGGCGACAGTGCGGTCGTAGTAGTACAAGTCTCGGATTAAGCCGACTCAAATCAATGGGATATGACTTAGGGTTATGCGCAAACGTCGATTATACGTCGCAGGTTGCCAGGATTTGTACGAGAAGGATCGCGGGAGTCGACAAAACAGTATGGACTAGTATTCGGGTCTTACAATGAGCTACAACAATTTATAAGAAATGAGGTATGACAACTAGTTCCCAGACTACTTGATACAAATATCATCGAAGCCGATGAATATGGGAATGTGGTAAGAAATAAGGCAAGACTTGTGTTGCAAGGATATTTACAAATAGAGGGCATTAAATTTAATGAAACTTTTTCCCCACTAACGTGTCTATAGTCTATAAGGATTCTCATGTCTATTGCTTGCACTCTATGATTCAAATTGTTTCAAATGGACGTGAAAAGTGCTTTTCTAAATGGTGTACTTGAGGAAGAGGTATATGTTGAACAACTAAAGGTATTCTTAGATCCTGAGTATCCTCATCATGGATATCTATTGAGCAAAGAACTTTATGGTCTTAAATAGGCACCCCGTGCATGGTATGAGCGTCTGATGCAATTTTTGGTAGACCACCATTTTTG